>NW_028178248.1:0-15312 GCF_964030765.1 Micromesistius poutassou | reverse complement strand
GAGAAAGAAGCCTGTGCTTGGCAAAGCCACCGACCGAACGCCCTCCACCTGCTTCTCTCCCTCTCTCTTTTCACTCTCCAGTGGTCAGCGAGCAGAGTCTAATACACAGCTAGAGCTGCACACAGACACAGCGCCAGTGTCCACCTCGCGGTCCACTGAGCAACACTAGGATATGCACGCTGGGAAAGCCGAGAGGGTTTAGGCAAACAGCTCCCCTTGGCTTTGCTCTCCCAACTCTCTTTTCTTCTTCCTTTTCGGACACCCTCTATTACAGACCCTACTTTGCGCACACACACACACACACACACACACACACACACCCCTTTTCTGTCTCTTCTCTTTCTCTATCTCTATCTCGTATGAGCCAAGATTGTCACGACTTCAGTAAAAGTTCCCTCTCACACTCTCCCTCTGGTCTCAGGAATGAAACTAACGACGAGTGCAGCTGGCAGGCTCCTCCGCCCCCTCCCTCAAACCATAATGAAGCATAATCAGTATTCAGCTGATTAAAGCCGTATGCAAATCTGCCCCAGCCTCGTTAGCGATGCAAGGCTTTGAAGTCCTGTGAGCAACGCATTTCACACCAGGCTCCGAAAGCTTTCTGCATAATTTAAACCGCTATAAATATTTATCAGCTCATTAGCATATTAATTGGATGGCTTTTGGAGGACGATAAAAAACGGCAGAATAAGGAGGACACGGAAGGAAAAAAGTGCTCCAAACAGCACTCGGTGCCGTCGTGCGGGCACAGGAAGCAGCCGCCAAAGACCAATTATTGCTTGAGTGCAAAGCAAAAAAAAAAGTAATTAGCTAAGAGCAGGTAAAGGGTTGGAGATATCCCAGAATGCAGTGTGGGGCCTGTTGACGGGGTCTGAGCACGTCGGCGACGGCGCTAATAGAATGTCTCGGGCTGCCCGACCAGAGCACCTCCTGCAGCCATGGAAACTGGGCCCAACTATTAATGGGGAAGGAGGGGAGGAAGAGGGGGACTCGCTCAAATGGAAATAAATAACTGCACATTAATCCAGCACAAGTCTGTCATTACTGCTGGACCCCCTGTGGCTAAGGCATTCCACAGTGAGTAACTACAGAGAGTGGGCGACGGGGCTGTTCGCTGGCAATGTTTATGAAGTGCTTGGAGATTAGCATATTTAGATTAGCTTTAAATTCCATTAGTGTTTCCTTTGTCAGCCTTTTAAAATTCATTTTAAACATGCTCTGAGAGTTAACGTGACAGGGAGACAAGGCTGCCAGGGTGATGCGTCGTCTGACTCATTATTATTCTGCCTGGAACAACTAACTAGATTGGAAGACAACACAGCTTCTACACAGCTAAAACCAATAAAACCCAATCCCTCTGTACCAAGCCATTGCTGTTGCCCAGTTGACAACACAAGGTGAAGTTGACACAGTGTAGCCCAGAAACCTCACTGTTTAACGAGATTACAGGAGACACCAACGGTAACAAACGGATAGAGGAAGCACACTGCAGAACCTGTTGCTAACCTTCATGACCCGTCCTACGGTAATACAAAACACCTACACATAAAGTGTCACCACTAGAAACACCTGGAGCCACACAAAACCCTGCTTTCTTCTCGTTAAAGAATGTCCTTGATTCTATAGCGAGTGGAGGGAGAATGCTGCTGTTCCTGACGGGACACAGGGCAAAAGGAATTGCTCTGGAAAAAGTAAGTACAGGTTTTTTTTTAAAGAGATGGCCAACTATTTCTTTTTTTACCTTTACACAACGCCAACACACAAGCAATTATTAGAGGAAATAAAGAATGGAAAGGATTTTTTACCAAGATGCTTCTCTCACTTGTGCTGCTACTGAACTATGGGCTGAAAGCCCTGCTGGCTGCTACGGAACAATGCATTATACAAATATCCTGCAAAGAGAATTTTAAATAGCTAGCTCATTAGTGCCGTTACATTGAAAGGCCGGCGGTATATGGCAGCGACGTTAACATGGGCAGAGCGTTTCAGCATGAGATGAGAAGAAAAAAAATAATTAGCACCTCCACATTCAACTCAAACAACCATGTTGAAGTGGAGGGGAAAACCGCTTCTCTTGCTCCCATTTCCAGGTCCAACTATCTGGCCGAATAGAAATGTGTTAAATGTTGATCTGTCTGGAGGATACGATTCACTGATCTTATCGGGATGCCAGCTAACGAATGCATACTGGACTAGTTAAAAGAGTCATACACTTTATGTACTAGTGTTTGTGGTCAAGTATTAAAGGTTTACTAAACATACTTGGATGATGAAAAAAATAAGAATGATTGACTGGTTATTCATTAGTGTAGTGTGTGTTATGGCTCTGGTTTTGTCATCTCCATTACAATTGCGATTCATTACCGACATTTCCCTTATAGCATGTGGATGATATGTGTATTTTTACACCTACAAACAAGAATAAGCTTATTGGTTTAAGAACCAATAATAATTTCTGCTGACTAGAATAACCATAAACCATTCTAGTACTACTACTAAAATCTTTTCTCAAGGGTTTGGGGTTCACAATAGGTCATATGAAGTTGTTTTAAGTGTGACTGACAATATCCACTGGCCCAAATTGTGCCACAGAGAACTTTTATTCTGAATTACAATTGTGCATATGTTCTCTCTGACAATCAAGGTTTAATAAATGGCATGGATTGAAAAACCAAACAAATGTGAGTGGGTGGAATGCTTTGTGTTCTAAAGGGGACTCTTGATCCAACTGCTGTGTGCTTTGTCACCGCTACGGATTCAGCTGTACTCTCTGCACTCAGAATAAAACTGTTAAAATGTGCCTTAGATGACACTCAACTTTGTTACAGTCGAGAAGTGGCTGTGACCCTATTAGTTCGATTCGCCAACTCCACTCTCAGACAGCTCGTCTAACCAGAGCCTTCATGTAGTGCTTCTCAATACTTTCAGATGCCAAGACCTGAATCTATTACAGGGAATGATGCATTATTCATGACAACTCTGTTTACATTAATGAATATTCATACTGGAACTCCAAGGATGGAATAAGGGTGGAACTGTAAAACTGATTAAATGAGAAAAGAGTAAAGTCTGAGGATGACACAATTAGTCTTTGGAAAGAAGAAAAACTAGAAGAGTTACAACATTTAAGAATTTATCCTAATGTGTGAGAAAAAAAAAGTCCTTACTGTAAACATAACACGTTTTTGGACATTTGTGGCAGTTGGGGGGGAAGCATTTATCTACAGTTGAAAAAAAACTTATCCGCCCTATTTCCATTAAGGAGGTAACATTTATTCACCCAATAAATCATGTACACAAATGGTTACAGATTAACAAAGCGTTGCCATCTTTTCACTGCCTTGAGGAAGTTCTGAATAAGGTTGGGCCAAATAATAGGAAAAACTAATAAAAAGTGTGTCACTGACAATGTACCACAAACTGTATAAAGCACAGTAGTAGTTGCGGTAATTAAGTAAATACAGCCAAGAGCAGCGTCTCCCTATCTGATTCAAGGCTGGTGTGTCTTAGCCCAGGTTTCAAACTGTAGAGTCGGGAGGGGGGGGATGCATGAGGTAAAGTCTGCAAGCCATGTCTTGTCCTGCCATTAGACAAGAGTGAATGAGAATGCCCTGCTAGCTATTGTGGCCTTCGGAAAGTAGGCCTCACTACCCCTCCCTAGACCGAAGGGAAACTACACAGGTACAACTGCTGAACCCCTATTCAAATACTGATAACTGATGTGGCCATAGATTGACAGTTACACGCCACTAAACCCCTCAACTGTAGAGAGAGTTGTTGTGTTTACACAAAAGTAATAATATGAAGTATTGAATGCGGATTATCCCTGTATAAACAATGTAAGCGTAAACAAAAACACATTCCTATGTTGGTGACCAGCGCAACTAAAACGAAGAAAGGTATTCACTAAAACTGCTGTAATAAAAGTTGTCTCTCGCTCAACACTAAACAGCTACTACTTATGAATGGCATTGAAGTTGAATGAAAAACTGGCCCCGACAGAAAAAGCTCCTCACAGATCCTAAACGTACAGGGTTATGGCCAAACGTAGTGTTCGCGGTCTTCTCCAACCCTTCGCCATCTATCTCAACAGTAAAGGCGAGGAGCGAGAGGACCGGAGAGGAGGACAGAACACGCTGAACTCCGCAGTGTGTTCGGCGACGGAGGCCCACATGAATAACACAACGGGCTCTACAGTCAGAGCCTGCATCGAGCACAAAAGGCTGAAAGAAAAAACGAACAGCTACACACACAAAAACACGCTGAATCCTAACAAGAGTGTCGTGTGAGCCTGACGCTGTGTGTGAACCAGGTTCACCCCATAAACACGAGTGCAAACAGTGAAGCGCAACCACTGCGCGCTCACCCAAAAAAATGAATATGCAAACCCGTTCCAAAAGCCTGCCTGTGTGTGTGTGTGTGTGTGTGTGTGTGTGTGTGTGTGTGTGTGTGTGTGTGTGTGTGTGTGTGTGTGTGTGTGTGTGTGTGTGTGTGTGTGTGTGTGTGTGTGTGTGTGTGTGTGTGTGTGTGTGTGTGTGTGTGTGTGTGTGCCACCGCTGTGCGCATCAACACAAAGCCGACCTGGTTAGCCCTAGCCGCCGAGCTAATGCTAGGGCTAGCAGCCCGATTTACATCAAATTGTGTGTGTGAAATGGTTTAATGGGACGCGAGGCCACCGCGCTCTCCGTCGACCGATGACTAATAAAATATGCTAAACTGTATATGTGGCCAGAGATATGAATATGTAGCGGCGGACGTCGGACTGAACGCACAAAGGGAGGCATGTTTTCCCCTGTTATTCACCGTCGCACTGCAATAGCCGCTTCCTCCTCTGTCAAATTACAACTAGCTGTAAATAAACTCGGACAACGTCTGGGCACCCATGTTCGGTCCGACCACCCCTCTCCTCGCCTTTATTCTGTGCATTTTTGATGGAGGTTAGAGAGTTTGAATACGAGTATGAATATGTAAAATGCTGTAATGATTACCTGGTCCTGAACTCTCATCTTGACTCGCTGCTCCTCCGTCCGCCATTTTGAATATTTAACCCGAAATCCCAGCCCCGAGGTGTACACACACACACACACACACACACACACACACACGCACACACACACGCACACGCGCGCACACACACACACACACACACACACACACACACACACACACACACACGCGCACAGACACACACACACACACACACACACACACACACACACACACACACACACACACACACACACACACACACACACGATAGCGTTTGAAACGGGTGGTACGTTAGGAAAGGTATGCGATGTATTAGATCTATCCCAAAAGTTGGTTAAAGTGGTTTGCTACAATGGGTGCCGTATGCAAGTGCTAAATTCTGGCAATTTCCTTATAAGATCATTTATGTTATAGAAAGTGTGTTTGAACTACACCAGGTAATTTTTGATCTGCTAAGTAAAATCAATGTGTCTATGAATGTTTTTGTAATGTAAACTTGTATATTTGTAAATAAAACATGAACATTTAGGTTGGCTAAAAAGTTAGTCTTCAATTTATCAAATATAGGCCTACAATAAAGATAAATAACATTCAAACGGGAGAATAAAGTTGTTGAAGAAGCACAGCCTTGTATTATTATGAAGCTGGCTAAGACTGACTTTCAAAAATTTCATGAGACTTATATAATACAGTGTTCAACTGTTTTCTACAAACCATGAGTGGGATTTATCAATAATTATTAATAATGCATATGCCTACCTGGTGCTTATGTCTTATTAATCTATGATGTTTGCCTAGCAGCAGTTTAAGATCAGTAGCCCAGATGTGTGTTAGTTGGTTGACCCGCTTATCCTACATTCTACTGGCCCAATTGCTGGTATCTGTTGCAGACAGATGTGCAGGCAATTTATTCTAGCACTCTAAAGCTAACCACATATATATACAATATCACTTCAGAGAGGATCCAGAAATCACAATACAAATAGAAGGCTTTGCAATGTGTGGCTATTGTAGTATTACCTACTTGAAGCAAAGTAGCTATTACCTACTTGAACACAAACACTATTTTAGCTGCATGTTACATTAAATCATAAAAGCAGTGTCACTGAGTGAAGAGCATCTCATTCTCTTCATCTCCTTAATCTGCTACAAATGTTACAATTCAAGGACCTTCGACAAGCTTCATTGCTAGTAAACACTGCAACCTGCAGGTTAGAACGAGTATAACAACAAGAGACAAATAGATCAAATTCATATTCCACTACATAAAGAATCAATCAATATGTTAACACAAATAAAATAACCTCAAATGTATACAGTGTATAGATACATGCACTTTAACATATCATTGATATGTTTGTTCTATATTCAATCCACCTATGTATCAAATTATATTTCACCTAACCACCACCCGCCTGCCTACCACCCACTCAATTTTGAGTGCTAAAAGGTAGACTTCATGACTCACTGATTGGATCTTTTCGGGTGGCAATGTGTCATGTGTTCAACGGTTCATAACTGATTAACTTATAAACCAGAAGGAGTCATATCGCCACACCTACCCAAGAGGCTATTGCTCAGACTGTCCCTTAAACAATCGAAAGAAGACCTTTCTTACTGGATCTACTTTATCCTATCATCAGAAATGAAAAGGGGAACATTTCTTGGTTGGAGAAGACTACTACTTGGTTTTACAGGTAAGGGTTTTCCACGATTCCTGCTAATTTCTATAAACCTACACTACCACACCTTTCTACCACCGTTCAAGGTTAATCATTGTTCAACATTTTGTTTAAACTTACCCGGAAGAGTCCCGCCGTTTTCTTCATTGTATACCTGAGAGAAAATGAAAGGAGTGCATTTGAGTGTAATATTGTATAATAACAATTTCACTTTGTGTTATATGTGATACAGTGGGGCAGTGCTATTCAAAAAGTATTTGACTTTATAGAATTTAATTCTCTTTATACCATCTCCTGATCAGGATTTCTCACAAATGGATTCATTCTTTTTTACATGACCCAATTTCATGGCCTATTCTATAATTTATTTCTATACATTTCTCTTTGCAGGTCTTCTTTTAGTCCTGTCCTGCTGTAGTGGCCTGGATGTTACTATTTCCCAGAATCAGTATGAGGTGGCGAGAGGAGGGAATATAGCCATGACATGTTCATACAGACCAGCTAAGCCAGACTCAAACGTTTTCTTAGTGAAATGGGAGGTTCAACCCGACAAAGAAAATGATCCATGGGTAAGTTTTTTTTTGTTAACTTTGAATGCTCTATAAACTGATGTACAATGACACGCCTGGGAAGAGTAAGAGCCAATGCAATTGTTAGCTACTTATTAACCTCTTCTCCATTTTTTATTTACCTGCATTTTTATTTGGATTCATTAATGAATAGATAATGGGTTGTGCTTTTTCCTGAAAACAGATTCACAATATCCAAAAGGGAAATCAAACATAAATTAATACATAATTGATAATACCCTAAATAGGTTTTTTCTGGTGACTTGTCATAAGAACTTCAGTACCCAGTCTGACTCTGTGCATCTTATAATAAAAACCTTTAACAGTAAACGTTGCATAACATCATTAACCAATTGTAGCTCTTTTGTCTTGGACAGAAAGCCTCTGAATTGAGAAAGGATAGTTGTTAATACCTGGTTTGTGTGTGTCCCTTAGAGGCCAGTGGCCACCTGGTTTCCAAACAATCAGATAGACATCGCGCCGACCTTCGAAGGCAGAGCTCAAATGTCTGTTGACCTCGCCACACGTCAGAGCACCCTCCAGCTAGATAAAGTTCTGATGCAGGACAGTCGCACCTTCCAGTGCAGTGTCACTATCCAAGGAGACGACGAGGGAATAACAGCAGCCACTACTTCCCTATTGGTCCTAGGTGAGAAAACATAAAAATACAGAACCGCCGTCATTTCATTATCCTTAAGATCTCTGAAGCCACATCCATGGAATTCAAAAATCTAATGTCATTACAGTTTAAATTAATTTGCATTCAGACATTTGTCGTTTAGCAGTGAGATTCTTGATTGTGAATGGAGAATTGAATTGTCGATTTCCCTTGTGTTTGGCTCCAGTGGCTCCATCCAGGCCTGTCTGTGAGATCAAAGGCAATGCTGAATACTGGAACAACATCAGCCTCAGCTGTATGTCTGAAGAGGGCTCCCCTAGTCCCACTTATAAATGGCAGCGCTACAGTGTCCTAAATGCTCCCAGAGGGTTTCCACTGAATGCAAAAGAAAGTAGGCCTTTCATCCCCATACATTGCAATATTCTACTGCAGAGTATTTGAGTCTCAGTTAGAAATTGGGCACGAAAGGGATGCACCCCACTTTTTCCTTAAAACCTTGTCTTGTCTACATTTTTGTTATAGAGGATGGAGTACTGTCTCTCTTTAATATTTCAAAGGAGGATTCTGGGTTTTACGTCTGTACCGCAACCAATCGAGTTGGTCACGACAGCTACAACCTCACCCTATCGGTGCTTCCCAGTGAGTGCAAAACAATCATCGATTATTACGAAAGGTGTCACCAAAAGAGTCAAAATTAACATTTTTGAGATGACCACTTTAATGTTTATGTCTTTCTTTAGCCACTATGAAAGTTGGGGCAACTGCAGGCATCGTTGGAGGGGTCCTAGCAGGTGTCGTCGTCCTTGGCATTGTAATCTACTGTTGCTGTTGTAGGAAGAAAAAGGACAAGAATGTCGGAGGGTATGTATGAATTCCATTTAATGGGCCTACCCGCTGTGGCATCCTCTTTGACTAGATTACTTGTCTGTGTAAACTTATACTCTCTTCTCTTTAAGGTACAATTTTGTACAAAACCTTCCGCTTTGTTCTTTGCTTTATACTATAACTATTTTGAAGAATATAGGTTATTTCATGCCATGACTCTCTTGCAGTCATCCCGAGGAGGTGGAGTTCCAGGACCAACCCTCAGTTAGAGACCAATATTGGGATGACAAATCAAGCACTTTGACTAAGCCATACGTTGAAGAGGCAGACCACTTTGAAGAGAGAAGTGTTCGTGATCAGGGCAACCACAACGACAACCGAGTTGGGACAAGCGTGTTGGAAGCTAAACAACAAAGTTATAATGAGGATAAAGACTATGAAAACAGGCGTGACTATTCTCAGGGAAGTCGCAATCGACTTGACGATCAGGATGAAATTCGTGGAAGTCGCGATCGGCTTGATGACCATCCCGACCGCTATCGCGGAAGTAGCGACCGCCTTGACGACCAACGTGATCGTTATCGTGGAAGCCGCGACAGACTTGACGACCAACGTGATCGTTATCGGGGAAGCCGCGACAGACTTGACGATCAACATGACGACATTCGGGGAAGCCGCGACAGACTTGACGATCAACATGACGACATTCGGGGAAGTCGCGACAGACTTGACGATAAACGTGATCGCTATCGTGGAAGTCGCGATCGGCTTGACGACCAACATGATGAAATTCGGGGAAGTCGAGATAACCTTGACAATACACGCGATCGCTATGGGAGTCGCGATCGTCTTGACGATCGGGATCGTCGCTATGGCAGTCGTGATAACCTTGATGCACAATATAATCGGCATGGTGGAAGTCGTGATCGCCTTGGTGAGAGAGGGCCTAGTTATGATGTCTAAAATCTAGAAAGGCATAAAAAACAAATTAAATATGAAGTTGAATTTGACCTGTTTGCATGCAATTTGCATACATACATATTAATCTTTTTTTATATTGTGATACTTTTGTGTTGTTACAAATCATCATTAGGCTTTTGTGTCCTTTGTATATGTCAGCATATTTCTATAGATTGTAGCACTAGAAATTGAATGAACTATTAATAAGAATACCTAATTTGAAGTCAACAATGAGAGAACCTCAGAAACACAACATCTTGCTGCATAATACATGTTCCAGGACCTAAATAGAAACATGCCTGTGTTTTATCCCAGCAATTTGCAGGTAACTGGATTTATGGTATTGATTATTTCAATGAATTTCTTTCGAATTTTCCAAACATATCCTGAGTAAATCAATACTGTTTTGTGCATATATTAAACTACTGGGTAGGATAGTAGCCTGCCATTAATACCATTTTAAAAACAAATTACACTTCAGAATCTGTAGAATTATATGTGCATATATAGCCCATAGTAACAGGTAAATTGTGGAAATAGGCTCTGTAAGTTCCATAATGTAATGTATAATGTCTATATTGTGCGCTTTTGATCCTTTTTTTTTTTTAAATGTTTTGTTCTGTCCTAAGGTGCTGACATTGTTAATCAGTTAAATATAACGGTTATTAACTATTAATTACCCATTTGTACGTTATTTTATATGTAAATCAAATAAATCGAATTCAATAAATATTTACAAACAATGACTTCCATATTACGAGACGTAGGCCTATCTTGTTTGAATGTTAAACACACACACACACACACACACACACACACACACACACACACACACACACACACACACACACACAGACACACACACACACACACACACACACACACACACACACACACACACACACACACACAGCATGGTTGACTCCCCTCGTGTTCTTCATTGTTCAAAGTTCAGTATTTAAAGAAATACGCGTCAAGTAGCCCTATATTTATTATATTAAACGCAACTGATGACAGTATGTCGTCTGGCTTTGATAAAATGTTAATACATTGTGGACACCCACTTGTTGTTATTCGCGCTGCTTACCCGTCGCTAAAGTGGTACGATCCCGTTAGTCGCAGTTGATTTACTGCGCCGTTTCGAAGACTGGAGCAAGTAACCAAGCCGTGAACAAGAAGTCCCATCATGTGGACTGTTTGTATGGCACTGTAAAACGGATTGTAAAATGATTTTTTCTCGTTTGGCTGTGTTGATATGCATATTGGGTAAGTTTAACTCAAACTTTGAGCTTTTTCTATCTTTGTGAAGCAGACATCCGATGGGCAACTTAGTTACTGCAGGTCTGCGCTTCGGGAGACTCCAAGGAAAAGACGATGGCTTACTTTTTAATTGTGTTTGAACAATAAGCTATTAAACAAGACCAGCGCGTCTTTATTAGTAGTTATTCTCAATGGTCTAACGTTAACCGTTACCTATTATTTCCAGATGAAGATTAAGATACGGTGTTGCATCGTTTAGCCTACGTCTAAACTATTGAAATAGGCCAAAAGTAGGGTAAACTAACTGTTATGCGTCTTTGTTTTACATGTTTTGAGTCCGAAATGTACAAACTACAGGGCCGCTTTTTGTGAGGCAGGAAATGGGGGAACTGATAGGAGGAAAAGCCGAAAGGTTCCTCAGGAAACACGGAGCGTCCTGTGGGTGCTTTGACAATAATGACTCAGAGACGGAGGCAAGTGCCCGAGTCGACGGTAGCCTACATCTGCGGGAAACCAGGTCCCATACATAGCCTACATGCTGCACGTTATATTCCTTAGATTAAGTTATTAAGTTATCTACGAAATTCAGCGTCTGATAATCTAATAAGCGCTAAAAAGAAAAAAAAAGAAGAAAAAAAAGCATACCTACACACCTGTTGATTGACTTGTCATGATGTAAAAGACAAAAAGCAGTAGGCCTATAGCCTAATTGAGTTGTGATTGAAACACAGCAGACATGATGATTCATATTTATCTGACGGGGCGGGGCGGGGAGGGGGGCTCACCTCGACGGTGCTGTGCGGTTCCGCTATTCTTTTTTTTGCTGAGATTTACCATGTAACGGTTTCTTTTAAATCCTCGCTGTTAATTGGCCGATGAGACTCAGCTGGACTTGGCAAGCGAATCTCATTGGTTAGAATTCTCGTGCACCTTCTCCCCTCTACATTCTTAGATTTGGATGGGGGGGGGGGGAGATTTTTTTCAGTAAAGCCTTAACAATGGACTGACCCATGAACAAAAAGACAAAGGGAAGGCAAGAACTAGGCTGACATTTGAGGAATGTATGTGTCCAGTCCCTGCCATATTTACTATGTTTTTGTTACAAATTTCTTCAAATAGGATACACAGGCACAAACACGCTTTGTAACACAGTTATAAAGTTAAGCACATTGGAACGACAATTGACAATTATTTTTTAAATATGACACACGAAATATGACGAGACCTAAGCAGAGTGGGTCAGAGGAATTGCCTTTGTTTGGATTTCCGGTCTTCGGGGACTTATTTATACTAAAGACCCTGCCCCACCCTATCCTACATGAGTAGCAGCACGACGTCGAGACTTTAGCCACGAGCCCCCGACTGCTGCCGGTTATGATGACAACCCCCTGCCGCTTTGCAGAGCGCACCCCAGCCCCCTTCAGATAGTGGAATTTGACCTCTGTGACTCTAGCATTAAGCAAGAGAAGCCCCCATTTCTGTACCCCCTCCAGTTTCATCATCTAGCAAGGCATTGCTCTGTTGTTGACACACATGCAGATAGACAACCCTAACCCTAACCCTAACACACACACTCTTTAAAAAAAAACAACTATGATATTTAGGTTGTGTATTTTGAATCGTAAAGTGGAAGAGAAGGGGGCTATTACTTCAGAGGGTGGGTGTGTTAACTGGGCTACAGGCTCTGTTTCTTGGTTGATAAGCACATCTCCTGAGCCTTGTAAACACATGGGACATATATCTCCATGAATCAATTAAAATGATTATTTATTCATTTCTGTTGAATATTCTTATTCATTTATTGTGTGTGTATGTGTGTGTGTGTGTGTGTGTGTGTGTGTGTGTGCGCGTGTGCACGCACACGCACGTCAGTCTGCGTGTGTGAGGGCGTGCACGTCACCGTGCAGGAGAAGCAGCAGTTCGCCATGCTCTTCCAGACGGTGGTCCTGCCGTGCCAGTACCACACCGCCTCCACCAAGACGCCGGTGGTGCAGTGGTGGTACAAATCCTACTGCCGCGACCGCACGCAGGAATCCTTCTCCCCGGGCACTCTGGGGGCACTGGGCTCCGCCCTCGGTTCCCAGTCCCACCTGGAGTGCTCGGACGCCAGCCGCACGGTGCGCATCGTGGCCTCCGGTCAGGGACCCTCCATGACCCTGGCGGAGCACTACAAGGGCAGAGACATCGCCATCGTTGACAGTAAGAATAAGAATAAGAATAACTTTATTGGCCGCCTTGGTGGAAATTTGTCTCCGGCTTCCCATTGAACACACGTACACACATAACATGTTGAACAACATAACAATGGAACACACAAATACATATCACAACGAGATAGAATATGTATTTGTGTGTTCCATTGTTATGCTGTTCAACATTATGTGTGTTAATACATTGCCGGAGACAAATTTCCACCAAGGTAGACAATAAAGTTCCCGATTACTTTTTGTGTGCCAAAAGTGCCCTCTCTTAGGTGTCTGTGAGAGTAAGACAGTAAATCCCCAGACCAAATGCCTAGTCTCCTCCGTGTGAGCTTGTAAAACCATTGTGTGCATATCTTTTGAGGTATCAGCACGGCGTGAAGCACCTAGCTGAAATGACAGCGGATCGGTGCTTTGTGTTTCCTGATTCATAAATATAGCCCTCCCTTTGTCTCCCATCTCACAAAAGAGGGGTCACTATGCACACCTTATCACAGGCCTCCATTCTCTCGTTCACATGTATTCACATTGGGGCTTCGTGACCCGTAACCCACGCATCTCATTGAGACACATGTTTTATAGCCCTGGCATATCAGTAGGAAACAGCACCTCTGGTCAAGGTGGATTACAGTTATGGGAAGCCAAACATTCACTTCCCTCATGAATGCATACATTTTGTTTAAATGTGTGTATGTGTGTGTGTGTGTTTTGGCCGTGCATGTGTGTCATGTGTGTGGCTCCCTGATAGCAAAGCAGTTCATATGATTTATGGTTATCTTGTTTCCTTCCCACAGAATCGAACTTGCGGATCGGTGAGCTCCAGTGGGGCGACAGTGGAGTGTACTTCTGCAAAATTGTCATCCCAGACGACCTGGAGGGCAAGAATGAGGGCCAAGTGGAATTACTAGTGCTGGGTAGGTCCACAACGCAGAAAACACTATCAAAACCTACAGAGCTAAAAGCTAAGCTAATTCGTTTCTCTTCATGAATTCAATGACAAAAGGCTGTATAGCCTAAATGATTTAAGCCTGTTGAATAAACAAACAGCCAATACATATAACCAATATATTGGTAACAAAACAAAACAAAAAACGAAACAAGGTATAACTCTTCCCCTTTCAGCTTTTTTGTTTTGCGACCCAGGCTCTGTGCTGTCTCCAAAGTTCACAGTTCAACATTTAGACTGCTGGATAGACTGCTGGATACATGGATCTGAGATTATTTGGTTGGAAACTTTAGGTTGATTGTGTTTAAAATATGAGGTAACACTTTACAATAAAGATAGTAATTAACCATTAATTAGCATTAGTTAATGCAGTAATAATCATTATTATATCTCAGTAGCATAAGCTTTAGGGTTAAGGTTAGGGTTAGACCCAACCCTATTCAATAATAATAATAATAATATGAATACATGTATCTCAGTTAACATGAACACCATTAGTAAATGTTTACTTGAACACTAGTGACTGATTATTAACTGTTAGTTAATAGTTTGTTAATGCTTATTACTCCATAAACAATGGTTTATTAATGTACCCTTATTGTAAACTGTTACCAAATGTTTTGAACAAGAGTCAAAAATTATGTGGTGGCTGTTGTTTTCATTCATGCTCACATTCATGAGAGACAGTTGTTTGGTTAGCTTATCTTTTAGAAACTTGACTTACTTATCTATCTGAGCTGGTTCAACCAAAGTAAATTAGAAACAATATCATCTGTCTCTGGTTAAAGAGCTGGTCTTTCCTTCATTCAGTCAAAGTTAGCAAGACGTTCATACATGTAAGCTGGGCGGCTAGGCTATAGTCAGAAACGCAAGTCACTCCTTAAGCCGTTACCATGGCAACTTTATTTTGGAGGAGAGCAAGCTCTGTTTGAGGGTGACTGGTGTACACGTTCAACTGATACAGAACATATTCACTGGGGGGTTTCAACCCTGACTATTGGCTCTCCTCCAGAAAAGTGATTATTGTAAAAAGGTTTCTTCTTAATTTAACGTAATGTTGTTGTAAAAGATTGTGTTGCTTTATAAGCACCTCCTTCTCTCTATACTAATCTCATTACAATCAGCTCAGAGGAGGGAGGGAGGGAGGGGGAGAGAGAGATAGAGAAACAGACAGAGACAGAGAGTTAGGGACTGGTTTAGGGTCGGGGGAAGGTTCAGCTGAAGGATATTAAAACAAACAGGCTTTGTAGTATTAGTGCTA
>NW_028178249.1:0-16283 GCF_964030765.1 Micromesistius poutassou | reverse complement strand
TAATTCACTTCTAATTCTCTTTGGATAAAAGTGTCTGCTAAATGACTACATAATAGTGCACTTAGAAATAGTACTTAGTAGGGGTGGGAATCTCTTAGCACCTCACGATTTGATTCTGATTCAGAGGTCAACGATTTGATTCTAAAACGATTATTGAAAAAAAATTGTATGTACATTTCCATGCATGATTTTCAAAAAAATATTATATATATACATCTGAGTTTGCTACTCAGAGTTTGCTAATCACTTCCTACTTTTCTGATGATCATTAAAGACAATAAACAGATGAATTACCTTATCTAATATTTTATATTCGATAAAGTCGGTTTTCTGCGCAGAGAACCCGCAGGCAGAAAGTTTTCTGTAGCACTCTGCAGCAGGCGAACAGAATGTTGCAGCAGGCGAACAAATTTAATAATACATTTATTTATTTTTAAATTGCGATTATTAACTTATCTGCATCGAGAAAGAATCGTTCTAGAGAATCGCGATGCATTGAAGAATCTATTATTTTTCCACTCCTCTAGTACTTAACATTGCTTAGCATCTTATCCTAGCTATCTTTGTTGTGTACGGGGAGTGGGTTAACCTAACGATCGTTAGTGCTTGGCCTTTGTTTCTATGAACATCCGTACTGTACCGACAGCGATATATTGTTTCTCTTTCTTCTGACAAATGTACTCATTTTAAGTCGCTTTGGATAAAAGCGTCTGCTAAATGCCCTAAATGTAAGTGTAAATGTAAATGTAGTCCAACATGCACTTTGCCTGATGGCAACGAGTAAACATTGTCAGGTTACCTTGTGTGGGCGGTACAGCAACAACCATGCAATGATTCTGGGGGCTAGCTGCTTTAGTGACACCACAGTAGTATTTCCATATGACAGGCGCGCGGTGTTAACACAGCAACTCTGCCATTCATGAATAAACATCACAACCCCTCATCAAAAGTAATAGTAGATGTATAATCAGCCAGGGTCAGTAATTAACATCATGTCTTGGATAACACCAGTCGTGCAAATGTCAATTTCTCAATCAGAGGGAGGGGGGTTGAATGGAGAGAGTAAGCCAGGCCGCCCCCTGATCCAACCCATCAATCATCTGATGTGAGGGATTATCATTAGTTATTGGATGAGAAAGGTCACTGCTCATCACAGCCGATCACCTCTCCAGGCAGACAGGAGTTAGGGACCCCTAGACTCACTTGTTCAGAGTAAACCTAGATTTTGCATAGCCTCCCCCCTTACCCCCCCCTCCCCCCCACAGCCCTCTTATGCACTTATTGTATGTTGTATGTCCCTTCACTTAAAAAACGTACTTAGCATCGCGTAGCATCTTATCCTAGCTATCTCTGTTGTATACAGGGAATGGATTAACCTAACAATTGTGTTGGCACTTGGTTTTATGAACATCCTTACTGTCCCGCAGCGATATAGTGTTGTTTCTCTTTCTTCTGACAAATGCACTTATTGTAAGTCGCTTTGGATAAAAGTGTCTGCTAAATGGCCTAAATGTAACTGTAAATGAGAAGCTGTCCTGTGGGGGTCCTGTGCCTGACCCAACCATAAGAACCATAAGGACCAGGACAGAGGCAGGGGGGTAGTTCCCAGGCCCGCCCGTAAAAGGTAGCGGGTCGGTTTAGTTCGCAATGGCTGCACACCTCCCAGCCAGCTGGCTCATGAGCATGTGTCTTCACCAGGGTAGATTCCACATGTAGGTCAATTGTCCAGCATCAGTGCTGTGCCATTACACAGATGCTGGTTCATGAGCATTTTAAGTTAAGTTAAGTTATCCTTTATTTATCCCTTTTTGGGGGAAATTCTTTCTCTGCTTTTGACCCATCTGGGAGCCGGTGAACACCCAGAGCAGTGGGCAGCCGCAGTGCAGCGCCCGGGGAGCAGGTGGGGGTTTCAGGTGCCTTGCTCAAGGGCACCTCATCTGTGGATGAGGACGTAGGAGAGTGTTGCACAACCACTCCCCCCATCCATATTTTGTGTGTCCTCACCATGGTAGATTCCACATGTAGGTCAATTGTCCAGCATCAGTGCTGTGCCATTACACAGATAAGGCTACCATGTGAATTCCCAGAAGCCTAACCGCTATTTCTTACTCTTTCTCCACATGTGCCCGCTTGGGTGTATGGACTGAAAGATAGAGAGAAGGGAAGTCTATCTGATCATTTGACCATGCCGTGTGTTCCGAGTGTATGTTGCAACAGGATGTACATCACAAACCACAATGAAAATAAAATAAAATAATTCAGGCCAGGTCGCCGAATAGGTTATAGTGACTCACTCCTATGACGCACACACACATAACCGACACACGCATATACAAATGATACACACACACAAAATGATTGACACACACACTAACACAGACACACACACACACACACACACACACACACACACAGACTCACACACCACCACACAAGCGCATACAAATCACACACACACACACACACACACACACACACACACACACACACACACACACACACACACACACACACACACACACAATCATGGTGCAAAGTTGAATGCCAATAAATGTGTGCATGTCGATTATGTTTGTGGCATAATGCATTGGTTTACACACCACAAAGTACTGTATTTATGGCATGCAATGTATTGAGGGACACACATCACATTACCAAAGGCTTTCAGCAAGCACTAAAAGAGACAAGCATGAACATGCAGGACCGTCTTGCGTGATACTGTATCCGGCTACAGTGTCGAATAACTCAGGGGCTACAGCAGACCGTATCTACATCTCTACAGTTTTACATATGATAATCATGATAACAGAATGCTAATCATCTAGCCAGTCAAACACAGTGGAACACAGTGTATGATGAATACAATGGTGTGTGTCATGACCTGAAATTAGATGCCCAATTCCAGTTAGACTACATGTAAATGAGAGGGGAGTGCTGATTACCCTTTAACAGTCCCATCTTAACGAACAAAAAATGCACATCAATTGAACAATCGTTCCCTAAAGATGCAGAGAATTCCATCTGGAATGTCTGAAGAACTACTTAACAACACAGTTATTACGAATTACGATGCGATCAAATGTATGTTCTTAAAAAAACACTTTACCTGTTTTGGTTGGACCTCATGTTCTCGCTTTAACGAATAAATATATATATATATCGATTTCTTACATTGGAAAACAAACGAACCTAAACGCCACCGCATCGGACAACGTTAACGTTATTAGACGATGCGTGAAGTACCGACGTGTCGTGCGATACGACCGCGCGAGACGCCACAGAACGTTATCGCGTTCTTACGTATCGGGCTGTGCGCGGGGGGGCTGACCACCGAATTCGCTGCTTTTCTCCGCTACTCCGTCCGTTACAAGACTCGAGTGACACTATAGCCAGCTTATTACACTTATGTTAGCCCGAAGCTAATTTAGCTGCCCGTGCCTTTGTGCAACAGCGCCTTCAAAAAGTTGTGGGAGGAGGGGGGGGGGGGGGGGGGGCGGAGGGGGCAACTTTTGGGGTCTTCCTCGCCGTATTTCACGTCCGACAGTCGGGTGCTGGAGGACGACGACGTAATGTCAGCGTTGGGTCGGTTTAAACTCACCTTATGCTGTAGTAACTCATGTTTATCCACGGTTGCTATGGAATATCCCCCAGACTGGCGGCCTCCTGGTACTTTTCTCTAGCGGACACGCTCAGAAAATCTGTTTTCCAACTCCTTAGTTACCAAACGCAGCCACAAGGGACGTTCCTATTGGACGTCGGTATATCTAAGCGTGTTCGTGATTGGTCGACAGTTTTGGTCAGTGGCTTGCGTTGTTCGCCAGAGATTGCTATCTTGTAGATACTGTTTATTTAATATTTATCTATTTGGCAGTAGGGATGTCACTTTAAACCTCACAGGGTCATATCTATACTCAAAATTCTAATCTTTAATCAGAAACAAGCATAGTCAGCCACTGGACATTACGTGTTCGTCGAGCCAAATGCTTTTAATAGTTAATCACATTACCATAATAAACCATTATATTTCTACATTCTAAGGATAAGTGCACTTATTGTTTAACTCCCTCTTGATGTGTGAACAAGCAAGGCCCCCGTAACTCAAAATGTAGTACAAAATGTTTTGGTCTTATCACATTCACTTTCAGACACATTCATATTTTTATTAAAAAATAAACAGGCCTATGTATTGAATTTATAATTTTCTTAAAGATTACTGCTGAATGAAGAAATGTATTGTAACAGTAAAACTGTGTTACAGTTAAGTGTATCTGTTCAATAATCAATTACTGCAGCCCTGAATTGAACAATTCTGCATAAAATATACGCTTATTCTAATGATAACCCTCATATTCTGCCACATGATTACTTTAAGCAAAAAAAACAAAGGAAACAAGAGTTAAATGCAAGGAAAACATGTCATTGGTCTGATGGGTACATTAATATGCAGCAATTTATAACATTGTTGTTCATGTGGTGCAGAAAATAACACACACACACACACACACACACACACACACACACACACACACACACACACACACACACACACACACACACACACACACACACACACACACACACACACACACACACACACACACACAAATCACCTAGGAACCAACACGTCCACTCTAGAGAGATGGCCTCCTTTCTCCAGGGCCGTCATCAGTCCCTTCCTCCTCCTCCATGTCACCCTCAACCCGTAGTCCTGTTCCGGGGTGTCGGCCACTAGGGTCTCTGGCTGGCTCTGACCCCGTTCCTGGGACGGGGTCCCCAATAGCGGGTAAACACGGGCAGAGCGGCTCCCCCGGCCTCCGGGATTAAGCACCTCTGGGGTGTCCAGGTCGGGTGGGCTGGAGATGATGCAGCCACCTGCACCGGGGGTCTCCACCGTCGCAGCGCGGGGCGGGCTGGTAGCGGCGAGGGGGGCTGGGGATCGACGACCCCCCCCGGCGGGGCGGCCAGGGGGCAGATGTCGTGGCCGTTCTGCAGCGGCACTGGAAGACACGGAGACATCGCCCGGTGTCCCTCTGGTCCGTCTCTTTGACGTCTGTTGGTGGGGAAGAGAAGCCACCATGGAAGCTTGTTGTTGTTGTTGTGATTGTTGTTGTTGTTGTTGTTGTGGTTGTTGCCGATTGGTCGAGGCCGGCGCCGCGACGGACGCTTTGTTTGATTTCTTCCCGCGTGTTTGCTTCGGTTGTCCGTTGATGTCTGAGGGTGGTGTCGGACCTCGGTCGAACGACAAGGTGGGGAACTTGCAGACGCTGGTTTTGGGACACGGCTTTCTGGACAGCTGACTGCTTCGATCAAGGATGCTTGTGGTGGAAGGGCCCTTCCTCCTCCCCCGTCGGGCTGGGGGCGCTGCCAGGTGAGACTGCTCAAACTGTGGACTCACCTTGAAAGGGAATAAACATGTGTGTGTTAACCGATATACCAATACTTGCTTTGTGTATAATTAGTATTTCTTGTTATATTTGTCATTTAAATGAGTTTGTTGTTCTGTGTGCAACTGGTATTCAAAGTCACTCACCCACGCAGCAAGAGATGTATTGTTGCGTGTTGCCCTCTCTGTGATGAACGACTTGGGGTGTAATGCTGCTCGCACCTCGGGCTCCTCGTTTCGGAGTCTGGATCCATCTAGCGATTGCTCCAGGAACAACAGAGGAGGCTTCGGTGTCGTTCGGCTTTTACGGGGCATTAGAAATCATGACTGGCGACCTATAGTTGCGAGAGATTGCAAGATGCCCACATGCACGTAGTTATGCATCATTTACATTTGCATTTAGCATAAGTTAAGCAATCCTAATTTCCGAAAAACGAGTACATCCTGCATATTATTATTTTTTACAGATAGCTCCATTATACTTGTAAATTACAATATGAATTATTGTACTACCAATCCAATGCGACATCATAATCGTAAATAACATGAATTTCAAATCATAACACGACCGAGCGATTCCCTTTCTGTTTTGTACCTCGTCCTCATTTCCCGGTTTCCGCCGTACCCGCTCCTGATTGGTCGAGGGGCCGGTGACGTCAACCCCTGCCATTAGTCGACGTCGGTGTCACGTGATCGGGTTGACAGGAGCAGCGCCCACAGCGGCGCCAAAATTCAAAAGATTTGGCCATTGAAATGGCGAGTGCTACGCGTTGACTCTACAATTAAACTGTTTGTTTTAAACTAGTGCTGATTCTCTTTTTTTTTTTACTAGATCTGGATGAACCACAGTGGTTTGAATCCGTATTGGGAGGACTATCAAGCGGATCCCGATGGAAAGTCGCTGTAATATGAAGGTTTGGAGATATCTCATGTGTTTCCCTGTTAGCACTCCGCGTCCTCGCTTAGCATCCGATCCAGACGTGCAGGACCTCTAGTAACCATGCTCCCTTATAGTAGACCTGGCGCTAACTAACCCTAAGGTCTAGTTACCGTGATCATGTCTAACAAAAAGAACCCGATCCACTGACAACGTGCCGATCGACGCCTAAAATCCGTGAAGTGAATGTCCTGATCCAGATCTCTGGTCGTCCGGGTCCGGGGGTAATGCGCTATGGTGGACGCTAGCTGTCGCCTCTGTCCGACGTTTCCTCCTTTTTGATTCTTTTTTTTATTTAATCTCGTCTGGACACGTTCCGAGCAAAGCTGAGGGTTTGATCAGTTCAGATCCCGACACGCTCGGTTACTGAACCGGTGTTCTGCCAATCTATGCCCATTGATCCCTGGTCATATTTTGCTACCGTAGTGCGTTTCCATAGAATGAACCCTATCAAAAAATGCGAAAGAGGCAGTATTAAGGGAGTACTTCAAGGGGTCTCGTATGAGGGTCCGATTTTTTTTGTTGATATGTAGAATTTGGGGCAGGTTAGTTTAGTGGTTAGGGTGATCCACTGCCGTATGGAAGGATCTTTGTTCGTTCCCCAGTGTCCACCTCTTTTCTTTACCAAATGTTAAGGCTCGAAACAACTGCAAGTCTGCTAATTGACTCAAAAATGAATCGGTTATTACTGTTTTTTTTACACCGGATCTCTCTTAAACGAGCTGTTTAGTTCATAAAGAGGGAGCACTAAGGGATCCCTTAGTGCTAGGGTTAGAGTAGGTTAGGAGGTCTCGTATCCCCGCGGGATCCAGAACCCTGGAGCGGTTCTGGTTCCATCTGCTGGTGCCTGGCAACACTGGCAACACCTTCTACATCTAACCGGTAACCGCTAACGGATTAAGACGGTTTCTTTTAATGACCGTGCACCGTAGAAAGCGGACGGACTCGCTCGATTCTTTTGCGATTTATTAATTCCCACTTTCTTGATATATTTTTTTTACTTTATTATTATTTTTTTTACAGAGAAACCACGGATACCAAAGGAGGTTTTCTGCGATCTGAGCAGAATGAGACGAAGTCCAAGGAGACCCCTGATCCTCAAACGGAGGAAGCTGCCTTTCCAACTGAACGACCCCCCGGCTGGTGGGGTCCCGTCGAAGGAACCCCATGGACGACCACCACCACCCCCACCTACACCTACATCACCCCCCGATGGGCCCTTCACAAAGACCATCGCCTTCCCGGACGGTATCCACGTCGTGGCCCACCCCACCAGGCCCGACACCCAGGTGGTGGTCATCCCCCAAACTGCCGATTTGCAGTGCGTCATCGGAGCTCTGACGGCCAAGGGCAAAGAGCATGGGCCCAACGGACCCAACAAATTCATCCTCCTGACTGGAAGCAGCGGTGGGCTGGAGAACGACTCGCGTTCTGTGCCCCGATCTGAGCGAGATGATCCGCCGCCACCACAGAGAAGAACGGGAGGACCACCGGGGGACGTGAAGGAGGAGATTTGCCTGGACATCAAACCCCTCACCGGATTGAACCCATGTGAGGGACTGGCCTTACTTTGATATATGGTGTAATGAGGTTGATGTTTGTTGGTATGTACAAGTTGGGGATGGTTAGCGTAGTGGTTAGGGTGATCGACTCCCAGCTGGAAGTATCTTTTTTTTGATCCCCAATGTCCTGTATACCTCCTTCTTTACCAAAAAACGAATTGAAATCACTACAAGTCTGCCAAGTGACTCAATAGTGAAACCGTTATTATTACTCTCACTATCACTTGTCTTCAGTCTTGGTGTTAATTCCTCCCAGATGGATGGATCTTTGTTCGATCCCCAATGTCCTATTTACCTATTTGTTTACCAAAAAACGACTTTAAATCACTGCAAGTCTGCTAAGTGACTGAATAGTGAAACGGTTATTATTGTTGCTATCACTTGATGTCTCCAATATCAGTGTGGGTGTTTATTCCCTATATTTGGTGGCTTTCTTTGTCTGCTAGTCAACAAGGACCTGGACTGCAGTCCGCTTGACGACAGTCTCACCAACATGCAGTGGCTGGGCACCATGAGCACGGACACAGAGAAGAGCGAGGGGGAAAAGGAGAACTACAACCTTTCCCAGCAGGAGTCGCAGGTCAGCTGTGTGATGTGGGCACCGGGACATGGGAAGTGTAGTCTTTGGGTGGCTGAGCTGGTTTGAGAAACATGTCCACACATGTCTTTTTAAAAAGAACCTCACCACCACATTCATGTAATATATTACCATAAACAATTCCAGACCTTTTTGGCAAACGTCAAAAAGTATGACTTAAATGGGAATTCTTATATTTTTGCTTAATATCAATGTCCCAGTGAATGTATGCATACTACACAAAACTAAGTGATCAATAGTAGTTCGCTCATGGCTACAAATACAAATGACCTATTATGACACGGAACCTTTTAAACACATATTTGCTTGAATCAGATACTTACAGCTTATAAATCAGCAAACTCCCTTGACTCCCATATGCATCTCGGACCACCCCAGAGGTCTTTCAACGGCTGCCTTCCCCTCAGACTCCTTTCCCTGACGCTTTACTCTTCTCCGACAGGCCTCCGTGGAGGTGGAGGTGGAGGGCGGCGGCGAGATGAAGGCTGCCCTGTCGGACCGACCGCCCTACTCCTACATGGCCATGATCCAGTTTGCCATCAACAGCCGGCCTGGCCGCCGGATGACCCTGAAGGAGATCTACACCTGGATCGTGGACCACTTCCCCTTCTTCCAGCAGCAGACCAAGCCCGGCTGGAAGGTGGTAACCCCCCCCCCCCCCCCCCACACACACACACCACACCCCCCCCCCAGCCATGACACTACCCGTTTGGTACTACTACTCTTAACGCGAGCTGCGGGAGAAGATAGAATCTGACACATGCCCTTCTGTAGTTTTTTACTTTATATAATTTACTGTTGGTCATAGACTACTCTTGTTTACTGTTTCGTGGTACTTTAAGGAGTCATACTTGTTGTAGTGAACGTTGCAGTAAACTACAATGACAGTTAACAACTGTAATCCAAAACCAACAAGTTTTGGATTACTGTTGTTAACTGTTGTAATTTACTGTTGGTCATAGGCTACTGTTTTAGTGTCTTAGTTTACTTGAATGGCTGTATTCGTGGTACTTTAAATAGTAGTACTTGTTGTTGTGAACGTTGTAGTAACGACAACAGGCATCCATCTGTTTTGGATGACTGTTGTTAAAGGTTGTCGTAGTTTACTGTTAGAATTAGCATTGTTGCTAATGCTCGATGGTTGTGTCGTGTTGGTTTTGCCCTCAGAACTCCATCCGCCACAACCTGTCCCTGCACGACATGTTCACACGTGAGACCTCGCCGGATGGCAAGGTGTCCTACTGGACCATCCGGCCTGAGGCCAACCGCTGTCTCACCCTGGATCAGGTGTACAAGGTGAGCTGAGGGAACACGCCCCACCTCTTCACTGCTCAGGGCCCTGAGCTTCAACATGGCCCAGGACACATCCCCATCATGGGGGTTCATCATGTACGCATCAAGACGGCTCTGAGAAATAGCCAGACATCTGTGGAAACTGTTGTGGGTCAGCTTATCTCCGCTCAGGAGGTAGAGCGGTTTGACTTGGAACTGGAATGTTGCCAGTTTGATCGAGTGTCGTGTCTTTGAGCAAGATACCTCACCCTAACTGCTCCCGACGTGCTGGCTATCTATGGTTGACACCGCCGTCGATGTGTGAATTTGTTTATCAACTGTTGTAAATCGCTTTGGATAAAAGCGTCTGCTAAATGGCCGAAATGGAATTGAAATTAATCAAAACTTTCGTCTGCCTTTTCCAAAGGCGACACATTGAACATTTCCCCCCCGAGCACGAAGCCTGTGAATCGATACCTTTACTATAGCATCCACATGTATTGTGCTGTGTAACAACACCCTCCTCATGTCCACAATGTCCTCTTCAAGTGTGCGACGACAGTGCAGCCTCTCAAGTGTCTTAAGCTTAACAATCTGTCATAGTTTGAACCCAGACAACTGTCCTTTTTTTTTTAAACATTTGTCCTTCGCTCTCTCTCCATCTCCTCCGGCAGGCCGGCTGTGAGGGGACGGTCACTCTGGTCCCGGTTCCCCGGCCCCTCGTTCCCCACCAGGTAGCGTTAGTTCCACCTTCGTCTCCAAGGGCTATGCGGTCGGGGGGTCGGGGGGTGGGGGGGAGTGCGAGGAAGCAGAGGGGTTGGGTTGTGTGGCTCTCACAACAGCCCCTCCAGGCACTGTATCTACTGGGAACTCATCGTGTCGTGTTGTGACGGACAGCCCACACTGGGCTGTGCATCTCTCTAGCGTCTAAACGTGTTTTTAAGCAAAGATCTCGACTGGAAATTGGATGTTACTTTCTTTGCATTATTTCTTTCCTTCTACACATAACACATGTTTTTATGGTCTCTCTCTCTGTCTCTCTACCGCTCTCTCTAGTGTCTAATCACCAACCCCCCCCCCCCCCCCGCTTGTTTTATGGTGCAGGGCTCTATATCCATAACCAACATGCATGCAAAGGGAAAGTTTACTCAATAGTTGTTATTTTATTGTCTAACAGGAGCAGACTGGGATGTTGGCGTCTTCAGGGAGAGGGGCTCGTGGTTGTGGTAAGTTTCTGCAAGAAACTGAATCGGAACCAAATATTAATCCTAGTCTTAATCCAAATTGTGATTTATGGCCAAGTTGATTCACTTACGCAGGGATTTTGACCTGGTACGTCAGGCACAAGAGATACAAGATGCAAAATAAGCAAACTTTAACAACAACAACAACACATATTTAAAACACTACACTACAAAGCGAGCCCCCTCGTGTCCTCCAGCCTCTTTAAGCCGCCTAACCTCACCTCCTCCCTCTGCCCCGTGTGTCCAGTGAGGAGGATGAAGCCGCTCCTTCCCCGTAGCGAATCCTACCTGGTCCCCTTCCAGCTGCCTGCCGCCGCCGCCGCAGCCGCCGCCGCCACCACCTCCATCTTCCTGCCCTCCCCCTACTCCCCCCAGGTCCAGCTCCGGCCCGCCCCCCAGCGTACCCGGGTGACCCCCCGGGCTAATAAGAGAGTGAGGATTGCCCCCAAGGTATTCCTGCTCGGTCCTCTTACTACTAAGCACTTCTTTTTTTTTTGCCACACTTGTTGTCCGAAGTCACTTGGGTTTAAGGCATTGAGGAGCAGCTAGGGGGGGGGGGGGGGGGGGGGGAAGCCATCTTGCATCAAGGATGGACTGTGCTTCCTTCCATTAACACACGCATTCATAAGCCCAAAGCGGTGTGGACCATGCAAGGCAACGGCCAGCTGGTCATGACTGGCTCGGGTCGAGTGTCGGGTGCTAAGTATCGACGTGATACCTCGAGTCGACACAGCTTAGACAAGCCAGGGATCGAACCGGCAACCTTCAGGTTGCGGGACGACCTGCTCCAGCTCCTTAATTACTGCCGCTCTACAGATACAGGCTAGTACGTGCAACGCTTTATATGCGACACGAGTTGGATGGCGTTGGAATTCTGACCCCCCCCCCCCCCCCCTCCCACCTCGGTTGCCCTTTGACCTCTGTTTGCTCAGCAGGTGGTGGACGCGCCCGCCGTGCTGCTGCACCCCGTCGCCAAGGAGTTGAAGGAGGAGCCGCTGTGCGTACCGCTGACGCCCCGGAGGGACCCTCGTCGAGGAGGAGGAGGAGGCAGCTCGCGGCGCAAGCAGCGCCTGGTGCTCGCGGCGCACGAGGAGCCGGTCCTCCTCTTCCAGGACAGCTCCTTCTTCGACTCGGGCGTGGCCTCGGACGCCTCGGGCCTCCAGGACACGCAGCCGGGCGGCAGCCCCCCCGCCTCCCGCGAGCTCTCCTTCAAAACCCCCGTCAAGGGCGGCGGCGGCGGCGGCGGCGGCGGCGGCAGCCACCTGGCCTCCTCCACGCCCAGCAAGCCGCCCGGCTGGGAGCCCTGGAAGGTGACCCCGCTGGGGAAGGGCACCCAGCAGGCCATGCTGGACTTCAGCCCCATCCGCACGCCCAGCGGGCCCCTGCACACGCCGCGGCGCACGCCCCAGCAGCAGCAGCATCAGCAGCAGCAGCAGCAGCACCTGCACCAGCACCAACAGGATTACTCCGGCTTTAGCTTCAGCTTCAGCGGCACGTCCTTCACGGAGCTGCCGCTGTTCAGCTCGCCGCGGGAGCTGCTGACGTCGTGCGTCGGGCGCGACTCGTCGCCCCCGGCGCCGGCGGCGGCGGCGGCCGGCCACTCGCTGGAGGGTCTCATGCTGGACACCATGAACGACAGCCTGAGCAAGGTGCTGGTGGACATCAGCTTCTCCGGCCTGGAGGACGAGGACCTGGGCACGGCCAACATCAGCTGGTCCGAGTTCATCCCCCAGATGATGTAGGGCGGGGTCCGGAGGAAAGGGGGGGGGGGGGGGGGGGCGGGGGAAGGATGTAGCAATCAAAAAAAACAAACAAAAAAAGTTTTTGTTTATTAATGATAGTGATTTTAGTTTTGCGTGTTGTCTCGTCGCCCACGTCGCGTGGCGTTGTCCGGTAAGCTTTCCTTTTCTTTCTGCAGTTTTCCCCTCGTCAGTCACCTCCGTCACACGCTGCCTCACGGTTTCCTTAGGATGGGGGTTTTGTTTTGTTCAAAGCTCATATCCATCTTAAGCATCTTTGAACCGTTTCTACGTGCCTGAGAGTAATCTTCATGCATATCTGTGTATATGTATCTATATCTTAATGTTTGATTTGCACATTTTTTGTAATGTACAGTTATGTGGAAAGGTTAAAAAAATGTGCACGGTTTAGAAAGCACGGCCATTCAACTCCCACCACGCTAGTCCAAGCCGACTGGAAGACGTTTTAGACTCATTCCCCAGCAGTGTTTCAGCGAATCACAGGGTCCCAACATAAATGTGTGTTAGTTCTTTCGTAACTGTACCAACCTCAGTGCACTTTTGTAGCCCGCAGTCCCGACATTGGCGCTGGATTTCAGCCCGATTCCGGGAGCTTGAGAGAAGAAATGTTATATTAGAGGAATCAACGAATCGTTAAGCCCAAAGCAGGTGGAAATGTGGAATGTTTGATACGTTTTATTTCGGGTCTTGTGTAGAAATTAGTCCATTATATTTTATTAGCTGCATGCGGGCGATTTGTCCTGTGGAGGCTTGCTAGGGGACCGCGTGTACTTTCAAGCTGAGCGATGTAAATGCCGTCCGCTTTCGTATCGGCGGTTTGGTCCTTTTGTAAAGGTGGGCTTCTGGTAGGCGGGGCAGGGGCGATCATACCAGCTTTGATCTTGTAATATGTGGTGATGTGTAGGCAGGTAGCGGAGTGAGCGTCGGCAATTTTGAATTCCAAGCAATAAGTCTCAACGTGTGATTTGATGTGTCCTGGAAATACATATTTATGTCGTTATGATGTTTATTTCGTCTAGTGCAAACACTAAATACAGTTCTGCCACAAGCATCGCAAGTACAGGCTCATTGTCACATTTGAATAAAAGCAACTTGACTAGCCACTGAAGTTTCTCCGGGTGTTTTAATATAAAGAGCCAGTATTTTATAGAGATGTACATGAAAGCTTTGGCTTGTCGGTTGATTAGTGATTGTGATTAATTGTGCTTTAACCGGCGGGGGAGATGGAGTCAGCCAATAGGAGTGAGCTGGTCCAGCATGAGTAAGACCTGCCTCTGATTGCTGATGTAATCAAGGAACATACGCAGTGTGAAGAGGTTCATTAAAATCCTGGAAAGTCAACGGCACATTAAGGGTGCTGCAGGGAGAATGTAAAGGTTAGGTGGGCAATTACTTTTATTAGCATTTCTTTTGTCACATTTGTGAAAGTTCCTTTTACTTCCAGGCAAACAATTCACGCAATCGGTAATCAAACCCTCTGATAAGAACGGCCAATCATGTCATTCGACCCGAATGACATGATTGGATGGCTGACTAGACAGTCCCAAAACATGTGATTGTCTAATCACGTTGTTTGGGGGGACTGGCTTTTGATTGGGACCTGCAGGGAGGGATTGGATACTTTCAAAATCTAGTTTACCCTAGCTTTTCTCCAAATGATCTACCCCAGCTGTAAGGGAGGGTAACGTAGGCAAACTTTTGTTCTTATGTTTGTCATAACATTTTGTAGTTATATTCTGTTGGTTTTTATGTCAGTTTGCCAGCAACTGAGATAACATGTTCATCTTCTAGCTGCAGTTCACTATTCGTCTAGCAGACGGCGGTGTTCACCATGAGGGCTCATGACCTGAGCTGCTGCACCATTCGGCCTGTATCGTATTCACATGAACAGCACATCCAGTAGGTAATTGAAGACTAAAACAAAGCCAAATTTATTCTGTGAATGAGATCAGAGTATATTCTTTCCCAACAAACTGCCTCCTAAATGTCTTAAACTGATTTTTTTTTCTGTATTTGAGTGTATTCCCCTATAGTTGTTTATAGTCCCTGGGCACTCAAATCTAAGGGAAATGTGTTGATTAATTCAAAACATGTTAAGTCATCCTTCAAAGTTTGTTCAGGATTGACTGGGCTTGTAAGACGGTTACCTAGGCTTCTTTTGTATATGTTTGTATCTACAGATTAACTGGGAACATTTTCCTTTGCACACTGGATGCCAACAACACAAACCTAGATTGAAGTAAATTATGTGTTTTGGTGACCCAGGACTGTAAGATTTATATTTACTATATGTAGTACTTGTATTAGAAAGAGTTGTAGCAGTAGTAGTGGTAGTGGTGGTATTGTAGTAATAGTATTAGTAATAGTGGTGATTCTACATAATATATCGCTCATCTCTCTTCAAATTATTTACATTATTTTTCTCTGCTAACAATGACTTATCACTAATAGAGTGAAAACACTGAGGGCAAGATACTGTAACCCTTCATTAGTATGAGTATAACTCGGTAGATGAAGAACAACCATTATCTTTCACTGGACCATGCATCATGCAAAGACTGTCCAAGAATAACAGAGACGTCATGAAAGCTGAACAAAGACTCCCAAAGACTCTAAAAGGTTCAAGCGCTCTTGCCTTGGAACACTCCGGGATCTTCGGGATAAATCCGGGATCGAAGTATAGGAAGGCATTCCAGACTTCATATAGTCACCGGGAACACCAGAGCCTATAGTTCATTAAGAATAATGAGCCTTGATCAATAATGCATGCTTCTCATTGCACACCGCCTTGCTATGACTGCACTCATTTGTTGGCAATCTAGTGTGAATGGAGATTATGAATTATGGATGATGGTGATTCCCTCCCTCTTTGACCAAATGTTGGGGTCGTTATTCGTTTCCTACGTTGGTTTTGGCAATGGTTTATAGTGCACTATAGTTTTGGTTCACGAGTGGCATTCGTCTTTTTGTAAACGTACATTTATTTTTCGACGGGACAGCCACGACCACAACAAGACGCATCTCTTCTTGTGAAATGATGAAGTTGAATGATTTGAAAGCAGATATAATCTTTGTCAGGCCCGGAGGAATTGACTGAGGGGGCTCTTACAATTTGCATGGGGACAATTTTTTGTATAGAATAAAATGTATTGATTTAAACATGCAATAGCCTCGGAAAGGCTGAAAAGTCTGTGTGTGTGTGTAATTAAAGGTTATTTTCTACACCACATGGACAACAATGTTATAAATTGCTGCATATTAATGTACCCATCAGACCAATGACATGTTTTCCTTGCATTTAACACTTGTTTTTTTTGCTTAAAGTAATCATGTGGCAGAATATGAGGGTTATCATTAGAATAGGCGTATATTTTATGCAGAATTGTTCAATTCAGGGCTGCAGTAATTGATTATTGAACAGATACACTTAACTGTTACACAGTTTTACTGTTACAATACATTTCTTCATTCAGCAGTAATCTTTAAGAAAATTATAAATTCAATACATGTGAATACGCGTGCGTGCG
>NW_028178250.1:0-17006 GCF_964030765.1 Micromesistius poutassou | reverse complement strand
GTGTAACTTGCAGCATTTTGGTTCTAATGAATGTTTTTACTGTCTCGGAGATCACATCAAAGAGACTTTTGATCGCACAAATGTCGGCGTGTGTGTTAATGACTTTGGCAGTTCGGGAGGTCTGTGGCTTTTGTGTGTGTGTGTGTGTGTGTGTGTGTGTGTGTGTGTGTGTGTGTCTGTGTGTCTCGTCAAAAATATTCCTCGGCAATGAAGACAACCACCAATCAAGGATGACACTTGCTGTGGGTCTTAAGATCACCATCTCGTCATCTCTCTCATTCTCCTCCTCCCTTCCTCCTCCTTCTTCCCACTATCTTACCCTCTCTCTCTCTCTCTCTTTCCTCTCTCATCCTATCCTCCTCCCCACTATCCAACTCTCTCTCTCATCCTCCTCTCCTCTATTTTTTTTCTCTCTCTTTCTCCTCCTTCTCCTCCCAAATATCTAACTCTCTCTCTCTCTATCTCTCTCCACTTCCTCCTCACTAGCTTACCCTGTCTCCTCCTCCTCCTCTTCCTCCTCACTATCTTACCATCCCTTCTCCTCCTACACCACCATGTTTGTACTGAAATGAAATCTCTCTCACGCTCTCTCTCTCTCAGTCTCAGTCTCAGTCTCTCTCTCCCATCAGACGGGGAAAATAGCCTTAAAAGTAGTGACTGTTTACTGTCTGTAATTATGAGGGGCAGGGTAGGCTCCACAGCCAGGCTCGCCACCACAGACGGGCCCGGCTGTGCCAAGAGCACCAGCCAATCAGGCCATGGTTCCCGGGCCGAGGTGTAAGGTACAACAAGAAACCAAAAGCACCGGGAAATAAAAATAAGTTGTTGAAAATGTTAGTTTTAGAACATAACTAATAAAGGAGAAAAATAAAATTGGAGCGTGTCCTGAATAAATTATAGGCCCTGTCGTTTGATTTGATTTTTATGGTTTTTGGTACAGAGACTCTCTGAGCCGATGGAGTTCTCTCGTTTGGACATTAAATCCCTCGCATTCGCCCTCTCGCCGTTCCCAATAACTGTGAGCAGTTCATTCGGTCTGAGGAAGGCAGGGCAGCTTGCCATTGGTCCACTGGCCGCAAATTGAAAAGAGACTTCGCCACAACATGTACCTTCATCCACGGCTCCCACATATGGCTGACATTTACACTGAAATCACATCCCTCCAGCAGATGCCATGACTTTAATATAATATTAGTGAAACAGGAAACACGAATAACAAACCCCACATCGAAAACACATATCTAGAAACAGGAATGAAGTAGAAACTGTGCATGTTGACAAAATGTGTTTGATGTGATTTGATGTGTTTGATATTTTACTGTGATGTCTGCATTTTTTCCCAACAGCTCTCCATGTAGTGATTACAGTTTCGGAGCAATTGGAAATTCTCCAGAACATATGGTTGCAAAACCTTTTATCAAACATAAAAGGGAATAGGCAAAATAAAAAAGGGTGACGAGACAGACGTAGTTATTCCGACATTTAATGCCAAACCTCGGTACAGTGTCTGTCTTGTCTGTGGGCCCATAATCTCTTAAATCTGTGGTGTCAGGGGCAGGTACACCAGTAATCCAGCATCTAAGGGCTTCTGTTTGGTTTCTGTTGCTGCAGTGATCAAATCAGCCCACCGTAATGACTGCAGAGGGTACATAAACATCATAAAAGTGATATGAGCACACCTCAATGACAGGCTATCACTTGGAATTATGCTAAAAGCCTCAGCAGGCTTCGGTCTCAAGGCGGGGTCTAGCAGATATACAGTATAACATATTTACCTACGATTTCAAAGTGGGCCACTAGGGGCTTCGTTCTGCCACCCTGCAGAACCACCCCATTCTGTGTTAGCCTCGAGCTAGCTTCATAGACTGCTCTCTCCCCCAGCCTCGCTGTCTGTTTGACACTTGGAGGGGAGGGCTTGAGCGTCTCTGTTTCATTAGGCGGCTGCCAGAATGGTGAGTGATCCCTTCACAGATCAGACGTCCCACTGTGAGGGGTCGGAGTTCTTCTCAAGAGCGACTCACTGCAGCTATATTGTAAGCATCTGTTAAAGCCAACCCACTGCCAACTGCCACTGCCAACAAACGAATAGCTAACGGTAGAGGGAGATAATATTTCTATGAAACGCAATACTCGAAATTACATTTAGTGTAATATTAAATTACACAAAATTGTTTATGCTGAGAAGAACTGGGGGTTTCGTCAGAAAGACCTGTGTAAATACAGAGTTTATTTATTCTGTAGATGCCCAGAAGCTACTGTAGGTGTATGACATGAGTCCTCTCTTCTTGAGGAGGCCAGGCCTTCAGTCCCGGAGGGTTAGAGAAAAACTGGCTTCAGCGCCACACGCATCTTCTCTGATCATCAGAGCGCTCTGTGATTACGTTAGGAAAAACAACCGCACAATCGCGTTTTGATTAGCGCAACCTGTCGAATGAGCCGTGAAAAAAAGTTAGAAGAGCCTACATTGCAGTACGCCTTCATAAAAAAAAAAGGATTTAACACTGAACAGAGTCGCCGGGGAGAAAGGAAACCTAACAGCCAAATACAAACAGCCACTCTGGATGGATTTCAAAGGCTGGGGGGAAAGTTCCATCACCGTGCAACACTAAACACAGCCGGCAGAACGTCAACCGAAAATGATTGTTCCAACGACAATATGATGTGGGAAGGGAAATTGATATTTCATAAGTCTAACAATGATTACAAACAATGGTTTTGGGAGACGCTAGCAGATGCGTGCGTAGAGGAAGGTGACCTTGCTGGCTACATCGAGAGCAAACAGAGCGATGAGAACGTGATACCCCCGACAATAGCCTAGTCTCGCATGGATCCATGAGTCAGGGATGAACCCAACCTTGTTGTAAAATTGTAATTTCACTCCTAATGACCTGAATTGGAAGCAGAGCTTGGACAGATGCGAAGAGAAGGCCGTCATAGTATCCTTAAACTATAAAACCTTTTGTGAAAATTATCAAAGAGACTGAACCAAAAGTAAAACTCAGCGATTCCAGATTGAATGTGTGGAGATTGTTTCAATGTGAGCCTCTGGCCTGATGGTATCAAGGACATCAATGGTCTTGTGTTCTTCCAATCAAAACAAAACACATTTACTACATACGGGACATTAAACAGAAGCAGTTCCATATCATTAAGGACATACCCTTATTCCCTGTGTGTGATATAAGGAATTTAAAATACTGTCTCTCTATGACAGAGAGGTCTTATAAAACGGCAGCATATAAAGTGTATTAATGGTCCCTTGGTACTCAAACTCCCTCAGAGTGAGTAGTGCTACTGGGTCAGAGTACTAATTAAACTGGGATTTTTTCTTTGGCAGCAGCGGGCGGGGAGGCATTTATAGACGTACTGTACTGTTATTGCTTGTAAAAAACGTTTCAGAATGCAGCCTCCATCCCTGGGAACAAAACACAGAACAAACGTGACTCTGTTCTTTAATTTGATACAGTAGCGTCGTCGGATTGATGAAAAACCGGCTCAGTGTTTTCTTGCCTCAACAATGAGAGTTAGAAGGTGCATATTGAGAGTGGACCAATTTCACCAGCGCATCTGGTGTTTCTCCTGCGATCCCATATGTTTGGTCTGCCACCAACTGCCTTGTTTCGAGGGAGCGGGTCATTCCAGGTCCTGTTGCTGCCGACACACCCAGAGAGAAGCCTAGCCTCCCCTATCATCACCAATGATGCTGCCGCCCCTAACCACTAGGGCTGACCGTATCACAGCCACGGGCTGCCCACCTAAATGCCCCTAAAAATAAATATTTATGCTATTTACAAGCACAGTAACAGCATTTGCATCCCTCCTGGGGGTGGTGGAGGGGGTAGGAAACATCCAATCCCTTTTTAGCCTGCTCTGCCGCCGAGACACAATAGAGCCACAGTAGAGTGCAGACATCCTCACAGGTGGAGGTGGAGGTGGCTGGTTAGTAGCGGCTGACCAGAGGCCCTCCGGGCTCTCTGTAACCAGCCTCATCTCCGGGAATGTCTCACCTCCCGTGGCCATAACTGGTGATGGGTAGCGCCTATCACACCCTGGTGTGCCATTTCTGGCCCAGGCGGACTCTGTAGCCCCAACAGATGCTCTCCCTCAGGGCAAACACGGGGCGACCCGGTGACTGTGGACATAGCAGCTGGGCGATGTGTACTCTCCCCGCCACGCCGAGCCCCAGTGAGGATGTTCCCAGGGAGACTGGAGTCTGGAGTGGGAGGGCGAAGATGGCCCATGGGTGAAAGCGCAGGAGGTGGGCTTCGAGAGTGAGGGGAGCAGTCGGAGATGTCAGAAGGCCGGGGCTTGATTGCAGTTTGATTGCGTGAAGGGGAGGAGGTTTTAAAAGTGGGATCCCCTTGTCCCCAGATCTCGGTTCATGTCTGAGTGGCTGGTGGCCTAGTGTTCTGTGTAGGGCAGGGATTCATCACGGTTTCCCTCTCGGGACCCAAAAGACAATTTCAGTGAGGCCGTGGGACGTAACTACCGCACTCTCAGAAAACTCTGAGCACGCTGGAACCGTGGTCCCTTTCATCTCAGAGTTTTCTGGATCATAGTCAGGCCCTTTCAGGTCCCGCCCATAGTGCAATAAATGCTGGTGTAGGGAGAGAGGGCGGATCATGCTTGCTGCATCCTGGGTCCCCGCCATAGCCCACGACACTAGCCCATGTGCTAATCATGTAACACATTGAAAACAAGCTAATTACTACGCTGCGTCTAGTGGGGGACCGGTTGTTGAGACTTAAGCGCACTAATTGTTAGCTTACTGACTCTAAAAGCTGACTTGCGACTCAGATCAACAACGGTATAATAAAGCGGTGAGTGCTGGTGTATAAATCTGGCTTCTATATTCTGCTGTCTTGACCCGTGATTTCAGTATAGACACAGGCAGATAGAACCCCTATTGAGCTTGGATTTGTGACCCACAGTAGGCAAACACGGTTCTCTGGCCCTCATCTGCACAAATAGGCCTTTCAATCCTACCCCCATTTTTGTCCCATCAATGGTCCGCACACATGGAGACTAAAGCCACCAACTCTTGCCTTCCCACTGCTCTCTCTAAACACACACAGGGGTGAATGGTGTCCACTGTACCCATAACCACCGCTCTCTCTGTGGGGTAAAACACATTCTGACAGGCCCATATTTACCGCTGCCCAGAAGTCACATCGGAATGAACCGTAAACTATTCCGATTATTTATCAGGAAGTTCGTTTTTTTTGTATTTTTTTTTATTACACCGCGGCTACGCCGTACGCACGCGTCTCGTCTCTGGGCTGCGCGTCCCATCGCGAAAGTGTCCGTCATCATAGCACAGAGAGAAACAACAAACACATGAAAGAAAAAGCCTGGGCTTCCTGCGGAGAGGCAGAGTGTGTCAGTGGGTGTGTGGTAACAATGGCAGAGCGAGGGTAAGCTGAGGCCGGCCTCCATGGTACTCCTCCACATAAACCTTTAATATGAGGCCTCCTCCGCTGCCTTTGGCCATCTAAAAAGGCACTGTACCCTATAATTGACCTTAAAAATACTCTCCGTGGAGGTCGGCACTCATGTCATTGGCCTTTGGCCCAAAGCGGCCACAGCGGAGCTGCAGCTTGGAGGAGCCTGGGAAGGCACTGCAGGGTATATTTAGTGGCACTGTCCTTTGACTGGGGCGAGAGATGCAGATAATGCCAGTCTACGCGTAAAACCACACCGCTGTCCTGAAGAGGCCCTATCACAGGCCAGCGCCGCTCCACCTCCGCCGCCGCCGCCGCCGCCGCCAGGGTCAGACGCTATCCTAGCTGCTACACCCACACCCGAGGCCCCCAGGTGGTCCTACCTGCGGCCTCCTCCACCCACCACCGACCCCTGGTTAATGGCCCATCCCCCCCCACCCCCCCCCCCCCCCACCACAAGCACCTAAACATTCCTGCTGTTATCCTGCCTGCCAAGACGCATCTGTCTCGTCGTTTATGGGGATTTCTGTTCATAAAGTAGTGTTTCTTAGATAAATCAAATCTCATGTGTCTCCAGTCAATTCTTCAAAGGTGGAAGCTGGAGTCTATTGTGGGACAACAAAGAGCTGCGGGGCCAAATGAAAGACAGCCCCGGCCGGCGTGCGGCGTGCAGCCGCGGCCAGGCCGAACGGAGGCCTGAGTCGGACCAGGGCAGACCCGGCAGATACTTACAGGCGAGTGACTCCTGCTCCTGGCTCTCTGTGTTCATGGGTTAAGGCGAATGACTGCAATTTGATGGATCGTTTTTCGTGTTTGTTTTTTTTTGCCAAAAGAGTAAGCTAGCGATCGCAAAAAAAAAAAAAAAAAAAAATACTCTGAGTCTGCTCAACTCTGAGTCTGCTCAACTCTGAGTCTGCTCAACTCAGTGATGAATGAGAGAGGGAAGAAGGGCTATCGTTCAACCGGAGCGAAGGCTTTCATAACGATGTCGTCACACACCTGTCCCCCAGCGTGAACTTTAGAACTGCCCCATTACCCATTCCTCTTTCATCAGACATTTCTTACTGTTCTGTCACTTCATGAGTTATATACATATATATGTGTGTATATCATAATATGAAAGCATTAGGGGTTATTATGCCTTCATTGTTCGATAATGGATAATAACCCTCCCAAAACCCTCCATGAATAACCTTCTGAGTCAATTTGCTCTCGGTCTCACAACCCAAAGCTGCAAGCCTGGACAAGTTACACCGTTTTGCTCATACTATAGACCCCTGGACAGGTTGAAGCTACAGCTTTCCGCTCATACTATAGACCCCTGGACAGGTTGAAGCTACAGCTTTCTGCTCATACTATAGACCCCTGGACAGGTTGAAGCTACAGCTTTCCGCTCATACTATAGACCGCTGGAAAAGTTAGAGCTACACCTTTCTACTCATATTATAGACCCCTGGACAGGTTGGAGCTACACCTTTATAGTCATTCTATAGACACCTGGAGAACCTTCAAGCTACACCTTTCTACTCACACTATAGACACCTGGAGGAGCTGCAAGCTACACCTTTCTACTCACATTATGGACACCTGGAGAAGCTGCATGCAACCTTTCTACTTCTACTATACACTGGAAAAAAATGGGATTTTTACCTTTCAGTCATACTATAGAATTCATGGCCCCAGGCAGAAGGTGTTTGGATCAGATACAAATCACTTCACGCTGACTCGGACGGCCTCAAGCGAAACAAGGGAAAGGCAGAGAGCTGGCGATGAATACGCTCTGAATACGTGTAAGATCAGCCCCTGCTACCTCCCTGGTCTATCTTTAGATGGCCTGTGTTTGTGTCCCTGTGATACTCTCAGCCTCTGAGGGGGCAGGAAACAGAAGCAAACCTACTATATGTGTGTGAGAGGGAGAGGGAGAGAGAGAGAGAGAGAGAGAGAGGGAGAGAGAGAGAGAGAGAGAGAGAGAGAGAGAGAGAGAGAGAGAGAGAGAGAGAGAGAGAGGAAAAGAGAATGTGTGTTTGTGTGTGTGTGTGTGTGCGTGTGTGTGTGTGTATATAAACCTTTTTTTGGATTTTCTCCCAGAGTCGCTGCCCATGTGTATAGAAGCCAATCCCAAAAATAACAAAGAGACACTTTTGATCCAGTGTATAAAAGGGCAGATATAGAGCCTGACTGACCGGGGGTTAGTGAGCCTGCCGTGGTCACGGTGACAGATCTGTCCAGCCCTCCTTCCCCCATCTGGGCTGCCGGTGGCCCTATGCCTGTTCGCAGAGGACAGCGAGTTCAAGCCCGTAATTTGGTTCAGATGAGGTAAAGCAATATTTTTACATTAATACAAGCCATATTCTTCCCCAGAAGAACGGACTTCACTCTCTCTCTCTCTCTTCTTTCTTTTTCCTATTATCCTACATGTCCAAAAGGTTTTTTTCTGGCCAGGGATGAAAGAAGAAGGCGATAGACGATATAATAAAAAAAAACAAAAAAAAAACAGGTTACTTGTAAAGGGAGACGAACAGCAGCAGCATGCCGCTCTGTTATTACCTTCGCACTGAGGGATCACAGGCAGAAGTACCCCTCAACGGCTCTGAAGAGCCACGCTGAAAGGCACTGTCTGGCTCCGCGTTGACTCGAGCGCTGGCTGGCTGGCTGGCTGCGTCGTAGAGGACTGTGCATTCATCAAACGTTGAAGATGTGCTGAATTGCCGGTGGACGCCTTCGCGCTGAACAACTTCTGAGTTCAGTTCATGAACCGATTTCATAACAGCCCCCCGATGATAAAATCCTCTCTGGAACTTAAAGTAGGCTGCATCATATGGGAATGTGAAATACACAGCTGTGATTATTTTAGCTTGGCAGCGGCGTCACTGGTCGGGATTCAGGAAATCACAGATGTCCCCGTCCCTCGGCCGCAGACCTGGAATGGAGATTCGCTCCAGTATCCACCAATCCGAATGATCCCCTCCGCCTATAAATCCCTGCACAACAGTCACAAAGCTTTATTGGTGATCTCTCCTCTTCCAATAAGTGATGAGGAGCAGCGGGGAGCGGCGGAGGGGCGACGGAGGGACGGTCGGTTCAGAGGGGCGTCTGGCAGGCGGGAGCCCTTTGGGGGACGCCAGCTGGACCGCCGTTTCCTCGCATGCCCGGGCTTTCATCGGCCCACTATTTTCTTTCTGGTACTTTGATAAATTAATCTACTTTTTTTCATTACGGCAACCAAAACAATAGCCGATACCCCAAGGGCTCCCGTCGCATAATTATATCGAATTCCAAACCAGTAATGCTGTGTTTAAGGACGGCTTGAAAGGGCAGGCCATCCCGTCGGCTCTTTGCCGGCTAGCTTTGGGGGAAGACAATGATGATGGCATCCTGTCGATGGACAAGCAGCTAATGGCCGTAGGGAGGACTGTGATTATCTCATGATGATGTCTCGGCGCGCTCGGACACATTGAATAATGAAACACGGTTTCAGCGGCCCACAACCACTTCACTTTTTTCTGTTTCTGGAACACACACACTGAATGACGATGATGTCACATCCGAGGTCTGTCATTGGCTGGGGGTTATACCCACAGCATACAAAAACTCACTCAGAGTCTCAATAGGACGGTTGGCTTTGAAAGAGAAAACGTGATATTAGCGGTGACTCATCTCTGGCCACCGTGTTATTATGCGATTCCTTCACCACCAACGATTCCCATCGATCTAAAGTTCCACGAAATCAGACCAGAAACCCCAACGATGTGGGTCTGTATCTGAAAGATGGAAAAGATGATTTACTGTCACCACATGGCCTCCATATCCCGGTCGTCTTCGGATAAGTGGGTCTAAGGTAGACTGCACTGTTGAGACAATGTTCAAATCAGAGCGTTTCAAAGTCTCTCGACACTACATGAAACCCGGCTAAGCAGTGTCAGTTGAAAGAGCGAGTTTTGCAATCCTCCAACCTGTAATTTGCGGGATTATCAAAGCCTAAATTCATGACATGGAAATGTAATAATTAAATTGAGGCCTTGGAAAAATACAAAGCACTGTGGAAAACTGCTGCTTTTATAAAACTACTCGGCTTGATTCGCCAGCCCTTCTAAGACCGCTGAAATCCCAGAGAGGAAGTGGATTTCAAAGGTCAACGTAACTCTATAAAGGTCAATATCTTTAAATCATTATGAACCAAAAGATAGCCCCAATAGTCTCTAGGAGTCAATATAAATAAAAGATGATTTGGTTTGTTTGTTCACTCGAAACAACCAAACAAATGTACACGATTAATCTCTCCTCCTAAAATACAGCACGCACATTCCACTAGAAAACACACACGCATGCACTCCCACATGAGCGCGATCAAACACACACACACACACACACACACACACACACATCATAGAACAGCACCACATGGCTGGGATGCTAACCTTTTATTAGACAACACACGCCTCACACACACACACACAGACACACTCACTCACACACACACACACACACAGACTCACACACACAGACTCACACACACAGACTCACACACACACACACACACACACACACACACACAGACTCACACGCCACACACAGACTCACACACACACACACACACACACACACAGACTCACACGCCACACACAGACTCACACGCCACACACAGACTCATACTCCACACACACACACACACACACACACACAGACTCACATGCCACACACACACACACACACACACACACACACACACACACACGCCAGTGAGCGAGCTCTGTCATAACAGAGCGTTGGCAGGGAGTGCTCCAGCCCATCTGCCGAGCACAGGAAAACCCGACTCTTCCACACATTCCCTGTTTAGGTTTCACATTAACCCGGCTGACCTCCAACAGCGTGTGTGTGTGTGTGAGAGCGTGTGTGTGTGTGTGTGTGTGTGAGCGTGCATATGTTGACTGTTTTCCATTGCACTGGTGGACGGAGGGACCACACCAGAAGAAAAGGGCAACGTTGGTCTTTTAAACCCAGAACCTTTAAACATCGGTGCGCTCACATTTTGATGTGGTTTGCTCGTTCGAAAAAAAAGCTTTTTTTTTTTTTTTTTTTTTTTTTTTTTACATATCCACTGTGTGACTGAGACACAATTCCAAAAATAAACATTAACTTCCACCGCATATTTCTTTCAAAACCCTACCCTAATGGTTAAAAGGCTGAACCCCACAGTGAGCACGCTTCTTAAGATGAAGGGGGTCAAGCGGTGCTTCATTTATGATTCCCTCTATCTTCCTCAGGCTATCTTCCTCAGGCTAGATGCCTCAGGCTCATCTTTTATGTGCTCCTGCCGTATGAGCGATGCGCTGGCCATTTGCGAGGACCTCGCCGTAGCCAGCCCTGCGCTTGGCCGTGCGGAACGCAGTTTTGCACCGCTGCGAACGGCCGAGATTTATGTGACGGCTGTGGGGTGTGTGCATGTTGCTCACAGATGGAGGCCTACTGCTCTCCTCTCCTCTCGGCTCCTTCTTCTCCTTCTTCTTCTTCTTCTTCTTCCTCGTCTTTCATTCCTTTATTGCTCCTCCACGCCCACGTCCGTCCCTTTAGACTCGAGTCGCCTGGGGCAGTACTTTCCCCAGCCTCCTCCTGATTGGCTGCTACGTTGAGAATGTCAACAAAGTCCCTTCACACACACGTTTGTGTCTGTGTTTTTGTGTGCGTGTGGCTCGTGCTTCTGGGTGTGTGGGTAGGTGTGTGTGTGTGTGTGTGTGCGTGTTGGGGGCGGAGTTCACCAGTGTCACCATCACAACGTGTAGCACTGTCACACTTTCTTCTTCTTTCAGAAATATCCACAATATTTAGAGATGACAATGGAGGAGGGAAGAGGAGGGAATACAATGGAACAGACAAAAACAGAAGAGACTAGACCAGAGTGAAGGACAGCAGAGTAGACAAGTCTAGAATAGATGACTAGACCACACTACAATATAACAATATAACAAATACAATATAATACAAAAGCCTTCACCTGCTCCAGAAGTTCGGCTGTATCCCCAGACTTATGCGGGCAGATGCACAAACTTGCATACAGAAACAACAGACAACACACAGCAGACAACAGAGAAACGCTGCACATGGACACCATACTCCTTGTGGCTTCTCCCATCTGAATTGTTGTTTATATATCTGATTTGCCCTGTCTCTGGATATAGTCTCTGTGCCACTCGGAGCAGAATGCAAGCCATTCAAGCTGTGGTGGAATGCATGTGCATGACAATGCCCAGAGCTTATGAGTAAACGTGCACATTTTTGTTTCTCCAGGGAAAAAAAAAAGCTCTCTGGGAGACTGACCGGCACAATGCTACGTGCTATTGTTCCGTGGTCGGGAAGCTCCACTGGAAATATTTCACTGAAAAAAAAGGTGAACACCGCCGTTGACTTTGAAGTCTGCCCCGTCTAGAATCGGATGTCGAGTGCAGGTGGGAATAAAAGCGTGTAATCTAAGAAGTCATCAGCGCTCGGAGAGTGGAGCCGTGTGGCAGCGTGCCGGTGCGGCTGCCAATCAAGCCCGCTTTTATTTGGGGAGGACATCGCACGTCAGGCAAGATACAATGGCTGTCTGCCACACACATTAAACTGACGATGAAACTTACTACGAGTGCGCACAAACCCAAAGGAATAAAACAAAAAAACAACACCCACACGAGTGTTTTCCACGTCAGCGGAACGGATGCACAACGGTGTTTGTTTGTGATGGTAACCCAGGCATGACCAGGCATCAGTGAGGTGTGATGCCTGTGTGTGCACACACACACACACAAGTGACTTCTTGTGTGAGTGTGTGCATGCCTTTGCCAGTGTGTGGCAAGGTCCCAAGTATACAGACATGTGTGTGCCTGAGTGTGTGTACACACATGCCAGCAAGCGTGCACCATGTGTGTGTGTGTGTGTGTGTGTGTGTGTTTGTGTTTGTTTGTGTATGTGCATGTGTGTGTGCGCTTGTGTGTACAGACATGTGTGTACCTGAGTGTGTGCGCACATGCCAGTAAGCGTGCGGAAAATGTGTGTGTGTATGTGTGTGTTTGTGTGTGTGCATGTGTGTGTGTGCGCTTGTGTGTGTACAGACATGTGTGTACCTGCGTGTGTGCATGCACACATACCAGTAAGCGTGCAGCACGTATGTGTATGTGTGTGTGTGTGTGTGTGTGTGTGTGTTTGCGTGTATGTGCTTGTGTGTGTGTGTGTGTGTGTGTGTGCGTGCATGTGTGAGAGAGCGCTTGCATGCGTGCGTGCGTGCGCATGTGTGCACGTGTGTGTGTGTGTGTGTGTGTGTGTGTGTTTGCGTGTATGTGCTTGTGTGTGTGTGTGTGTGTGTGTGTGCGTGTGCATGTGTGTGCGTGCGCGTGGGAGAAGAGAGAGTCAGAGAGAGAAGCTGTTTATTGGATAGAGTAGGATCAAATGTGACCACAAGAGGATTCGTAACCGCTGACCCACACATACATGCACACAAATGCGACCACAAACCAACACACACAATCACACGCCTACAGACAAAAACAACAAGGGATACTGAAGGGCATTAGCTGAACCAGCTGTTGAATACATACTGGTACACAGCTGGTTTTATTGTAAAGAGCTGGGGGGTTTTTATTGCATACTTTCAGGCCCATGCCAATGTCGAGGGACATTGTGCTCCATTGTTCCTTGAGAACAACTGCTTCATTAGCACACGCTAACAGCTCAGCATAAGGTTATAATAGATACGTGCAATGTTATCCAGCGGTTAGACGGCAATCAATCAGTGTGTGTTTGTGTGTGTATGTGTCTGTCTGTATTCAAAGGGGACCTATCAACTTTGGTGGTTGTCAAAAGGTCACGACCCCCTGGCTGTCAGTTATGGGAAAGCCGTTAAAATGAGGTCTGTGGAGATAAAATTATGGAGTTATGAGTTTTCTACAGTCAATTCACATGAATAAATCATTGTCATCTATATAATGTAGGTATTGCTATGGAAACAGCAATACCATCAGAAGAAAACAGAACTTTGAAACAATTACAACTACGATTTGTATACTATTCGTGCTATGATGACTATACTATTAGCATCGTTTTATACCTTTCCTGTTACACGGCTGTTAGAAGGCACTGTGACCTAACATGTTGTGTGTGGGGCCAAACACTAGAAAGAAGAAAGTACTAGAACCAAACTAAACTAAATGCCTCACACTGTACACACTCTGAGAAGTGCCACCGTGGCCTTGTGCCAAGGTGAGCACTAAATAGACACCACCATCAGATAACGTACTGTGTATCACAACCCAATCTCACAGCTCTGAATAAGCCTGTCTGCACGTATGCTTCAAAACAACAAACAATATATCGCTGTCGGCAGTTCACAGAAACAAGTGCCAAGCACATTACAATCGCTGTGTTAAGGAACGTCAGGATTTTCCCGTGTTTTTAGGACCGCTGTGTGAAGACCCTCGCCCATTACCGGACCTCACACAGACACGCTCCCAAAACAGGAACAAACATCTCTCAGCTGATAGCATCAGAGTGCAGGGCGAGGGGGAGAGAGAGAGAGAGAGAGAGAGAGAGAGAGAGAGAGAGAGAGAGAGAGAGAGAGAGAGAGAGAGTGGTTCCAGCTCCATTAACTGGGCCATCCACATCCACTGCTACGTTTCATCTTCAGGACTGCATGTCTTTTAATTCACTCCATTGTGACTCTTATATAATAGCTTGTCCATATGTGGTCAAAGGAGGAATACCTGTCTTTTTTTATGGCCATGATCGCAACATATTCTGTATATGGAAATAGTTTTCCTGTTTCCTGTTATATTTATATATGTTGTTCTATAATAATAATAATAATAATAATAACAATAATAATAACGTCAATGCTTAGGCCCCATAAATAATATATAATAATAACACTCCGTGGATCAGAGTGAACCTGTATGAGCGCTTTATATATTCAAATCCAATTCAGAGACAAAACAAGAACAAAGACCGCAGGGGCCAGCACGCCAACGCACACCACCCCATAAAACAGGATCCTCCATACTGTGGCACGGCACAACCTAAAGCCATTATCAATCATCCACCAGGACAGACGTCTTTAAGGAACCAACTTCTGGTTACATGGTGACCTTTTCCCTCCGAGGGAAGACTCCCTCCGAGGGAAGAAGTCTCCCCAGGAGCTTTGTAGGGTTGATATGATGGACAACTGCTGTAACATTGCACAACATAACAAAATTTACTTCATGTGTTGATCTGACTCTGACACGGACTGTGACATGACTACTCTGCACGCTCTCCAGTTGTTGTTTGGGAACCAGTTTGTGTTCTTTTACTCCTTTGAATGGTCTCAGTCAGGACTGTAGAACAGTCCTACTATGTTATAGCAGAACCTCTGATCCAGCAGTCCTACTGTGTTACAGCAGAACCTCTGATCCAGCAGTCCTACTGTGTTACAGCAGAACCTCTGATCCAGCAGTCCTACTGTGTTACAGCAGAACCTCTGATCCAGCAGTCCTACTGTGTTACAGCAGAACCTCTGATCCAGCAGTCCTACTGTGTTACAGCAGAACCTCTGATCCAGCAGTCCTACTACGTTACAGCAGCAATGGACAGAGTTACACCGGAGATTTTCTACCAAGTGGATGAGGCTTTCAGACGTGTAGTTAAAAGTCAGCGTATTTCTACAGTGCTCAGTATTCACAACGTCGATTTGTAAGTGCTGGACGACTTTTCGTCCGCCAATCACACGCTCACAGATCCCCGACTTTGAACAAACAATCTGCTAAATCCCTAAATGCGAACTTAAACGTAACAGTGGCGGGATTGATTCCTCTTCAGCTCAGCAGCAGCAAGACCCCGATACATACACCATACCACAACAAACCAAGACCCCGATACATACACCATACCACAACAAACCAAGCCCCCGATACATACACCATACCACAACAAACCAAGACCCCGATACATACACCATACCACAACAAACCAAGACCCCGATACATACACCATACCACAACAAACCAAGACCCCGATACATACACCATACCACAACAAACCAAGACCCCGATACATACACCATACCACAACAAACCAAGCCCCCGATACATACACCATACCACAACAAACCAAGACCCCGATACATACACCATACCACAACAAACCAAGCCCCCGATACATACACCATACCACAACAAACCAAGACCCCGATACATACACCATACCACAACAAACCAAGACCCCGATACATACACCATACCACAACAAACCAAGCCCCCAATACATACACCATACCACAACAAACCAAGACCCCGATACATACACCATACCACAACAAACCAAGACCCCGATACATACACCATACCACAACAAACCAAGACCCCGATACATACACCATACCACAACAAACCAAGCCCCCAGCCAGGCTACGTCCCATCTCCTGCTTGCACCACCACCTCCACCCCCTGCGGCAGCGGCCCCAGACAGGAGGAGGTGGAGTGGCTGGCATTCCCCCAGTGGGGCGCCTCACCTGGCAGAGCCGGCTGGGGCCTGGAGGGGGGGGGAGGGTGGGGTGGGGTGGGGTGGTCTGGCACCGGAGCAGGCACGCCGGCCTGACCCGGCCTGCCCTGCACGCGGGCGTGGCCCAGGAGGGAGGCACCGGGGATGACAGGGGGGCTGCTGCCGGGGCTTGGGTGGGGCCCGTGGGTGGTAAGGATGCAGGGATAGGGTGTTGGCTGGCTGGCTGGCGGGCGGGCTGGCTGGCTGGGAGAGAGGGGAGGTAATGGGTGTGTATGTAAGGGGGAGGGGGGGGGGGGGATGTGCCTGTGCATGCGTCAGTGTGTGTGTGTACGTGTGTGTGTCTGCGTTTGCAAAAGACTGAATTATCGAAGGTGTGTCTGCTTGTTTCCAAGTGATAACAGAGTGATAGAGAGAGAGATTGTGAGAGAGAGAGAGAGAGAGAGAGAGAGAGAGAGAGAGAGAGAGAGAGAGAGAGAGAGAGAGAGAGAGAGAGAGAGAGAGAGCGCGGGTGGGTGGGTGAGGGGGGAGAGTGAGAGAGACAGGGAGAGAGAGGGGCTGCAGGCATTACTTCACAGGAATTCCAAGCATCCAAGTACCTGGGCTGGCCTCCCAAGGTCGCCTCCGTCTCTCTGCCTCACCCCAGCCCCACCCAAAAGACCCCAGCCCCACCCACAAGACCCCAGCCCCACCCACAAGACCCCAGCCTCACCCACAAGACCCCAGCCTCACCCACAAGACCCACACCCTGCAATCTATTAGCTGTCAGCTGTCAACCCTTAGCACTTTATGGCCCGGGGAGGGGGGGGGGGTAGGGAGATAGAGAAAGAGATAGAGAGTGAGAGAGAGAGAGAATATGACAATAGAGGATTGTGGTATTTGGGCTGCGCTGTGTATACAAATGCATGAGAAGACTTTATAAAAATAGAATAATAATAATAAAAAGAAGAAGAAGAAAACTGCAGCAGAACATGTGCTCCTGCTTCTCAAACACGTTTCGATCTAACGTTGAACAAAACGCTCTGCATCTTTTTTTGCGAACCCCCTTTGATATTTGATCCCTCC
>NW_028178251.1:5000-11508 GCF_964030765.1 Micromesistius poutassou | reverse complement strand
TTAGTCCACGTCCTCCCGTAGCCAGCAGGCCCATGTTATGGGGCTAGGAAAAGCAAGCATTAAAGATTTGGCATCATGCTCTCTAATGAGATGAGGATCTATGGGTCACAGGCTTCAATTGCCCTTAAGAGGCCTTGAGCGAGAGCACAAAGCTTCACTGTGGTCAGCTAAGGAGTGATGTCAAAAGACATGTGGTTAGCATCACTTCCATACACTGGAAGCGTGTGTTGCAGGAATGCTGTGGAAGCGGGGCGATCTTCAAGCTTGTTCTAACAGTGTGTTCACACCAAACGTCGCGGCGCGACACGTTTCAATGCAAAGTCAACGTAGAGACACGTATCGGGCGAAATTTGTCGCGGCACAAACCTGCGGCAAGATTTGATTGACGGCACGACATTTTTCCCTGTCACAGGCGGGCGCGTTAACGTGGATTTGCAGCGCGACAAATTTCGCTGAAGTTGAAATATTTGAACTTTGCCACGGCATTCGCGTGAGACAGCCAATCAGCGTTCACTCCCTGTGAGTAACGTGGTGAAGTAACACAGTAAAACAGCCAATCAGCGTTCAACCGGCCGGGCCAACCGTTCCCTGCACTCCGAACCGCAGCTTGGAGGAGAAAGTGATTGTTGCTGTTTGCGACTCCCGGAGCTCTATATATATATTATATGATATTATATAATATAATATATAAATATCTATATAATATAATATATACGATATATATAATATCATGGCACAAAGCTGTGTGCGCCTCCGGATTATATTATTAACCATAAACGACGGGCATTCCGATGTCTCTGCGACAAAATTTGCCTGACATAACTGCACACATAACTGCAAAGCGACAGATTATGATTTGTCGCGCAGCAAAACTTCAGCGACAGCGTGACCAGGCGAAAAATGTGTCTTTTGGTGTGAACACACAGTAATGGTTAGACCTTCAGGAGCTCTGGGGTGATATGTTCTAGAGTTCTAATGGTGATGTCTCCTAGTGTTCTAATGGTGATGTCTCCTAGTGTTCTAATGGTGATGTCTCCTAGTGTTCTAATGGTGATGTCTCCTAGTGTTCTAATGGTGATACCTTCTAGTTGGGGTGATATTGTCTAGAACCATTCTACACAGATGGCCTGGAACTGCCCTCTACATATAGACTAGAACCATCTCTACAGATAGACGAGAACTGTCCTCCACATTAACTGTAGAGGAAGCGTATACCGTCCTTCAGATGAACTGTGGAGATAGCCTTAAGCAATCCTCTACAGTGGGCCTGAAGGGCCGCGCGTGATATTAGAGCGCTGGTTCCAATTGCTCAACAGAAGTTGAACAGAAGCAGTCACTGATGGCAGACTTCCCCACAACTCCCCTTACCACTGTATGGGATTACATCTGTCAGATCAACTTAGTCATACAATAACACTGGTGTTATTTACTATATATCATCTCATCGATTTGAAGTTAAGAGACTTAATAATAATCTAAGAGACTTCTTTAGATTATTATTATCCAATTATTATAAATACACAATAATATGGAATGGAATAAGAGCTTTGCAGCAACCACCCAATTCACTTTTACAACAATAAGCAAAAAAAGCTTACAATTGAAGACGTACCTGTTTTAAGAGCTGCCATGACTCAGGGTTTGCATGAGACCTAATAAAGAACAGCTATTTGTTTAGCGATTCGGTTGAAAGTTGATAGTTGTGGTTACGCTTGGTTAGCCATTTGTATCTGTAGGCCATCAATTACTGCTTCCAATTTTGCAGGGAAATCTGTCCCAGTGGCCTGCAATTTACTTTAATCGTTATATATCCACAGCCACGCTTTATCTTGTTGATCCGTCTAATGACCATGTTCATTGTATGTCTGCACCACAATTTTAATGCCCTTGAGAATTAATAAAAGATAAAGACATCTGTTGTTAAAACACATGTGTTTCTTCAGTGAGACCCAGAAAGTTATTTGTGACAAACATTTATGAGTTTATAAATGGAAGTGCAAAATCGATCATATCTTAGGATTTGTTTCAGCTAATATTGGAAGACTCCTCCAGGGAAATACCATGATGGAGTGTGTGATGGGCACAGTGCAATGACAATGTAAAACTGATCTTAACACAAATTTCAATGGTGGAGATTTAATCTGAAAAAGAACTCCTCTCACGGCACAATGCAGCAGTTATTTTCCAATATTAAAGGCACAATGAACATTAGAGACAACGTCTTAAATTGTTCACCAATGTGTAACTGTGCTGAGCATTTGTACAGGAAGCAGCCAGACACTGAGAGGTGTACAGTAGGCCTGTGCTTCACTAATAACACATGAACGTCAACCCGGTGCAGTCTGCCGTACTGATTCTGAAGTAAGCAGCGGGTCATCTGACGCAATGCTCTCTGATGCTCACTGCTGCTGGTGAAGCAAGTAAAAATGTAAATAAAAGATTGCTTGGATGAAATGGCGATGCAAGGTTTCCTGTGCGGGTCAGTTGGGTACGATGGAATGAAACGTTCAACATTTCAGCTCAGATTAAGGCCCGGTTTTCATTTTTTTTGTGTCCATGGTGAGTCACCGCTGTGACGTCCATCTCTCCTACGTCACAATCAGAAGGAGATGTAGGTCATGGACTGATCTTCAGCAGCCACCACCATACAATGCATTATGAAAAAGGCTTACATAGCCTTCTGTCCAGCGGCTAGCAGCCATTTCTCTTCAGTAATCTAGAAAGACCAGTAGCACTGCAAATCACTCTTGGCTAAACATATACTGCATACTTCAGCATTAGTCGTGATGGAGCATTGTATTGGGCTAGCTTCTTGTCATAGCATTGTTAGCTAACAATTATTAATATGATAGTTTCTCTTTTCTATCAAATCAACAGTTTTTATATGAGAACAGAACAGAGGTTTTTTTTAGAGTTGTCAGTTGACGCTTATCTAGAAGATTCTCTACAAACAGCGCAAAGGATCAATTCAATGATACAATTAGTTACATCTGCGGTCATCTGAATATGTAATCTAAAAACATCCGAGATGAATATGTTATTCGAATGGGTAAAACACATTAGACAAAGCAGGTCTCATGAAAAAATACCCAGGATATTTAGCTGTTAGGCCATAGGCCTCAAAGCAGTCCATTTCACAATCTAATTCTCAGCACAGCAAGGTCTAACATGATGCAGCAGATAATTTTCAGAACAGGTAGATTAATAAATATGTGTATCGGAATTGTCTGTCAGTATTTTTTTGTTTGCATTTGTCCACGATGGAGAGACAAATATGAAATGAACAAATAATTATGTCGGACCAGCAAAGCCAGTGTTACTGAACAAACACCATTAATCCTTTCTTGTGCTATTAGCTAACTCTGGTTTCATCACGCGTTATTCATTAGGCGTGACATTAGCATGTGATTGGTAACGTACAATTATATACATTCACTATAGGATTTTAGATCTTTATCTTCTCTTCCATTGACGCTCATCCCCCTTCCCTCTCTCCTTTTCATCCTCCACCACCACCCAGCCTCCATCTCCTCCACCACCCAGCCTCCATCTCCTCCACCACCCAGCCCTCCGTCTCTACCCAGGCCTCCATCACCACCACCAGCCACCCCTCCTTCTCCACCACCCAGGCCTCCATCACCACCACCACCCACCAACTCTGCTCATATTCAGTGGGTCACACTGAGTCACAAGGCCACCGATGACAAAGGCCCGTCTGTGTGTGTGTGTGTGTGTGTGTGTGTGTGTGTGTGTGTGTGTGTGTGTGTGTGTGTGTGTGAGAGAGAGAGAGGAGGCTGTTGGGTGGAGCAGACAACAAGGTGGACACTATGGCTTTGTGTCTAATGTCTGTGTTGCATACGCTTCTGAGTGCTGTGTACTTGACCGAGTTTGTGTGTGCGTGCATGTGTGTGTGTGTGTGTGCGTGTGTGCGTGTGTGTGTGTGTGTGTTGTGGCAACCCGGCCCTTGACAATCAACGTGATGCAGAGCACCTGAGGGCCAGGGGAGAGCAGACCTTAAAAAGCCTGCTGCTCCAAGGTGCATTCAGGGCTCTCTTGGCTTGGGTGCAAGGAGAGTCCAGCCGTTGTGGCGGTGGTGGTTCCACCCCGTGGAACCAGGCTGTGGATCCCACCAATTATCTTTTTGTTCTTTTAAGAAAGACACTTTATGTTTGATTAAAAGTGCCTTTGTGGCTTAACAACTAAGAGAATCGTGTGCTGATTGGAGTAAGGCGGTTCACTCCCTGAGCCGGGGTGTGTGTGTGTGTGTGTGTGTGTGTGTGTGTGTGTGTGTGTGTGTGTGTGTGTGTGTGTGTGTGTGTGTGTGTGTGTGTGTGTGTGTGAGGGGAGTTGTCTCTGTGCAGCACTGTCTGCAGACAGTGCAGCTGTCATTTTAACAGCAATGAGGATACATAATGTATGGATTTTATTTCATGTATTTTTTTCCCATGTGAAGATAAATGTTTGGTGTTTCGGTTCATGCACATCTTGGCTGGCATCGGTGGTGTCAGCATATTATTTATTTAGGTTATGCTCAATCTTTTTCCTTTTCTTTGTAGGATGAAGCAGAAGAAACAGCCATTTTGTGTCGCGATGAGCCACAATGAATGGATTTACCTCTACCCAAATTCAATGAACGTCTACAACATACAGAGGAATACACACACACACACACACACACACGCAGAGTGAGAGGGAGAAAGAGAGTGGCCTGAAGAAGGGTGGAGGAGATAAAAAGGATATGATAACGATTATTGATTATTATTATTATTGTTCTAATAACAATCTGCCAGGTGATGTTATAACAAGCTAGCAATTGATATAATAAGAAGCTACAGGATTTAACAACTAGCTAACGTGTGATGTTATAACAAGGAATATTAATAAGAAGAAGGAATGTGTGTTATCTGAGTTTCCATTCAGTAGAAGAAGGTTCATAGTTACGGAAAGAGACAGAGAGCAGAGAACAATATGTAACTAACCTTGCGTTTTAGTAGAATAGAAAACATTGTATCTGTAACAAGAGCCTACGGCTCCACAAACTCCTTTCCAATTCCAACAAGATGGTCTGGAAGGAGGCTGGAGATTTATTTAATAAATTTAAAGGGCAGCTGTTGATTACGACAGTCACCGGTGAAAAATGTACAATTACAATTCCCTAAATGAATATACTTCCTGGTTAGAGTGCTCGGGGTATAAGGGAAAACCTCTTTCTGATAAACATATCATTTGCATATTTCTGGACAACGGCGAAAGCTTCGTTTATTGAAGAAAATGTCACGCAAAAGTACTCCGTCCTTCTTGGACGCCCTACATTGTTGCTCTTTGTCGTTGGTATTTATTGGCAGGCTACACTCTGTGTCGGGCCGCTATGGGGGTCCCGATGCTTTGGCAGCTGCCGCGGCTATCGCCGTCCGGCTTAAGCCCCGCCCTACCTTAAGGCTACTGTCGGCGGTGGAAAACGCGAGCTGTAACTGAGCTGGGCCGAACCGCGCCGTCGCTACTGGGCCGAGGCGTGCTGGGCCCAAGCGCCCCCGCCGGTGGGAACGCGCCAATAGTACACACCTTGCTGCAGAACTAATTGAAGGAGGCTCTCCTTCTGAGCACGAGACCGGGCGGGCCTTAAACAGTAGCACAACCTCCCGCCTCAGACCTCTGGAGGAGGGGGAGAGATATCTACTGTAGCATGTGACGTGTGACTGGAGACATCTTTGGAAAGCATAGAAGAGCAGATATCGTCTTTATTAAGCCAACACACACACACACACGCACGCGCGCACACACACACGCACGCATGCGCGCGCACACGCACACGCACACAGGCACGCATACACACACACATACACTCACACAGACACACACAGGCACAGGCACACACACACACACATACACTCACACAGACACACACACGACACAGGCACGCACACACACGCATACAGGCACTCATACACACACACACACACACACACACACACACACACACACACACCCATACATACACTTCATCCATTGAGTCCCTCTGTGGTGGTAGTGGTATGCCCACTTCACTCGCGCCCCCCCCCCCTCTCCCCCACCCAGCATCACCATCTCCTTGTTGTCATATGACTGCTGTTACGTCATCTAGCAGGGAACAGAGCGTCTCTGTTAGTCTATGGGTGCTGCGACCCCCCCATCCCTCCACCCCCTCTCTGTCTCTCTCTCTCCCTCTCTCTGTCTCTCTCTCTCCCTCTCTCTGTCTCTCTCTCTTTCTCTCCTCCTCTCTCTCTCTCTCTCTCTCTCTTCCTCTCTTTCTCTCTCTGTCTCTCTCCCTCTGTGTCTGTGTGTTTCTCTCTCTCTCTTTCTCTCTCTCCCTCTCTCTGTCTCTCTCTCTCTCTGTCTCTCTCTCTCTCTCTCTCTCTCTCTCTCTCTCTCTCTCTCTCTCTCTCTCTCCCTCTCCCCCCGGGACGTTAGTCAGAACCTGCGTCCGCGTGTCCCTCTCCCAGCATGGAGGAGGAGAGAGAGGATGGGGGCC
>NW_028178252.1:0-2500 GCF_964030765.1 Micromesistius poutassou | reverse complement strand
TAGTCCAGGTCCAGGTCCAGGTCCAGGTCTCCTCTAGATGTTAGTCCAGGTCCAGGTCCAGGTTCAGTTCGGTGCTCAGGTTGAGGTAGAAGAAAGCATAGACGAACAGCAGCAAAAACAAGATGGCCGCCAGCACCAGGAAAACATCCTGACAGAAACACAGAGAGGGTCACATGTTACACACAGAGGGTCACATGGTACACAGAGAGGGTCACATGTTACACACAGAGGGTCACATGTTACACACAGAGGGTCACATGGTACACAGAGAGGGTCACATGTTACACACAGAGGGTCACATGTTACACACAGAGGGTCACATGGTACACAGAGAGGGTCACATGTTACAAACGTCTCTCACTGAGTACACAGAGGGTCACATGGTACACAGAGAGGGTCACATGGTACACACAGAGGGTCACATGTTACAAACGTCTTTGGCATCACAGTACCCACCATGCACTTGTGGAAGGTAGAAGAAAGAAACGACAATCAAATGCACAAGGGGAAACAAAAGGGACCGTAATCATGACACTTTTATTTGAAATGATTAATTATGAAGCACCGACTCCCAGCACGCCTGTTTAATCATTATGTTTTTCATATAAAATATAAAAAATGTATACAAAGGAATCACGGAATTTGACATCTTTGAACCCTTCATGGTTCCTCATAAAACTACAAGTTTGACTTTATGAAACAAACTTCCCTCGTAGTACACTACTGACAGAAAGTTACACTTTCTTGTAAAATAAAAAAATGAACCAACAAAGTGGGCTAATTCCCCGCTCCTCACTGTTGAACGAGCCAGAGGCTGTAGAGGCTGTCTGAAGGAGCGGCGTTAACGCGAGGGGGGCGGTGTATAGCACTTGTTCATTAGGAGCCTCTTACACGTTACAGTCTTCATCAGCTGGGTTTCATTAGCCTCTCCAGAGCCGCACTACGCCACTTACTCTTTGTCAGGGGAAGCCATTAGCACCGCACTGCTCATCAACACTGAGGGCCGTGCAACTTTAAAGACGGTGTCGAGGAGTTTCTGATTAGACCTTTTAAACACACACACAAACACGCATGTATGCATGCAAGCACACCACACACACACACACACACACAGACACACACACACATATGCATGCAAGCACACCACACACACACACACACACACACACACACACGAATGCACACTCACAAACACGCACTCCCGCACTCAAATATGCGCACGGATGTATGCAAACGCACACACCACATGTTTTCAATTTGAACTGAATATTTTTGGTGACATGTGTCAACACACTGTGTCTTGTTTGTAAAAATGTGACGAATAATTCAGCTCTCCTATCAATCATTTCCAAACATTGAGTCCACGTTCCTGTACACCTCGGGGATCCTCGGGGCGCCGGCGGGACAAAGCAATGCATACTAATCCACCATTTGTGTTGTTGCCAGGAAAAGTAAGGTGGGAGAAACAAATGAGAGCCAAACTGTAGAGCGCTATCACGGAAACACAAAATACACACAAAATACACACTAAACACACACAGGGACCAACGCAGACAAGCTGGGATGATGACATTTTGGGCAAATAACAGGAGTCTGCAGAGTGAGTGGCACACGGAGGAGAGTGAAATGGAGGAAACAGAAGTGGAACAAGGTGAAGACAATGAGCACTGGAGACAGAGAAGGAGAGAGAAGGCAGAGACACGGGGAGGCTCATAATATAGTGTGTGTGTGCATTAGTGCGCTGCAGCTATCTGTGTACGGGCTGTAGAGCCTCGTCATCAGCAGGTCTTCATTTATCTGGACCCTCCAGCCGCAGCTTACAGCCCCCCCCCCTCTGCTTAATTGGAAAACTTTTACATTTCATGCACTTTAGTTTCATATATTAAGCACCGGGCTTGAAGCGCTTAATTGACTCTTTCTGTTTCAGCGGCCGAGAGGAGCGACAGGAACAGAATCAAGAGTCTGTTATCAACGCCGCTTCATTTGGTGTTTACTTATTTATTTATTTCTCCCTTCGCAGGGTGTGGGTGGAGGTGGTGGAGGAGGTGGTGTAGGGGTGGTGGTGGAGAGGTGGAGGAGGAGGTGGTGGTGGAAGGGGTGGTGGAGGGGGTGGTGGGTGGAGGGGTGGTGTAGGGGGTGGTGTAGGGGTGGTGTAGAGGTGGTGGTGTAGGGGTGGTGGGTGGAGGGGTGGTGTAGGGGGTGGTGGAGGGGTGGTGTAGGGGGTGGTGGTGTAGGGGTGGTGGGTGGAGGGGTGGTGTAGGGGGTGGTGTAGGGGTGGTGGAGGGGTGGTGTAGAGGTGGTGTAGGGGTGGTGGTGTAGGGGTGGTGGGTGGAGGGGTGGTGTAGGGGTGGTGGGTGGAGGGGTGGTGGAGGGGTGGTGTAGGGGTGGTGGAGGGGGTGGTGTAGGGGTGGTGGGTGTAGGGGTGGTGGAGGGGTGGTGGAGGGGTGGTGTAGGGGTGGTGGGTGGAGGGGTGGTGTAGGGGTGGTGTAGGGGTGGTGGT
>NW_028178253.1:0-7780 GCF_964030765.1 Micromesistius poutassou | reverse complement strand
GTTAAATTCAGGGCATTTGGCAGCTACTTTTATCCAAAGCGACTTACAATCAGTACATGTTCATAAAAAACAAGTGGCGAGCACCAGCAGTCACTAAGTTAACCCATCCTCGTGTACCACAAAGAGAGCTGGGATAAGATGCTACAAAATGCCAAGTACTATTTTTAAGTGCCGGGACGTACGACGTACAATAAGTGAGTAAGAGGGGTGTTTGAGGAGAGTACGGGAGGAGACGGGGAGGTGGGAGGTGAGGGGGGAGGCTATGCAGAGTCCAGGTGAACTCTGCATTTCGTGACGGTTCGTGACCTTTAACCTTGAAAACAAAACAAAAAACGGCCCACTTTTTTTCCATGAATTTTAAAAGTCTGTATTAAACCATATGAGTACTACATTCTTTTCTTTATCTTTCCTCAACGTGGGGAGGAGGAGGTGGAGGAGGAGGAGGAGGAGGAGGAGGAGGAGGAGGAGGAGGAGGAGGAGGAGGCTGACCTTCTTGATGAAGGCCACAGAGAAGGTGTCCCAGGAGACGATGCCGTGGTCCATCAGCTCCACGAACGCCGTCAGCGTGTAGGACAGCAGGTCTCCGAAGCTACGGGACACACACACACACACACACACACACACACACACACACAGCCCATGTACAACCTCCTCTTGACTGACAGCGGGACTCGGTGCAGGCAGAGGGGCGGCGAGTACCAACGTGTACGTATACATGAATGAGAGGCCAGCGCAACGGGAATAGAGGTGGGAAGTGGGGGGTGCAGGCCACTACAAAGACCACACTCTGGACAGCAGAGGGCGGCAGTGGACCAGGAGCCAGCCAGAGAGAGGAAGAACAGAGCAGAACCAGAGAGGAAGAACAGCACAGAACCAGAGTGGAACCTCAGCAGAACCACAGAGGAAGAACGTAGCAGAACCAGAGGGGAACCAGAGCACAGAGTCATGCAGTTAGAACAAACAGTTTTGGAAAATGTTTCCAGCCAAGGTAGAAACAGAAGTATCCTGAAAGCACAGCCATACGTTAACGTCACTCAGATATATATTGACGTAATAAATACACGACGATATCTGAAATCACAGACAGAACTCTGGAAAAAGAATGCGCAACAAACAAAGCAAGTTTGTTACGAGAAAATAAATGAACACTTCGAGAATGCTGATCTCTTCTGTTACGTAGAAATAATGACGGGTAGAAAAATGCATCTGGCAAAAAAAAAAAAAAAGCTGAGAGCATTACGGGTAGCCATAAGTGCACCATACGAAGGGTTAAAATGATTATGTCATTCATAGCTCAACATCTGGACGCTTCTCACCGAACATACTGGTCGGTGATGAGGTGAAATCAGCATGATATAAAAGACAGGATATACTGTATTCATTGTACAGGGAATGACTTACGTGAGGCGAGTACAGTTTCTATATCTATTCAGTTTTTATAAACGCACTCAAATAAAGTTATTATGTGTTCAAGGTGAGATGGAAATATTCAAAAAAAAATTTTTTTAAATCTACATCATCGCCCACGAGACACAATCATTTTCCTTTTACAGTAGATACATCGCTCAAACAGATGTTTTCAGTCCACTCTTAAATCAGTGCATCCCACCGCGCCCACAAAGCAGAACACATGCAAAGCAGGAAGCCTTCAGAGAGAGAGGAGGAAGCGAGGAAGAGGAAGAAGACGTGGGACGGGTGGGGGACGGGGGGGTGGGGTTTGGGATGAAGGAGTCGTTTGTGACAGAAGCCGGTCGCCACGACAGACAACCTCTCCGGTTGAGAAGAGCCACCGCAAACCCCTGAGTGTCAATCATGCAAACTCCGCAGCCGGCAGGTTAGTTTTAGGCAGAGCACACAGAGCCAATCAGATTGCCTGGCTTAGGGGCGAGGGGGGGGGGTTTGGGGGAGGGGGGGGCGGTGCTTACCAGGGCTTCATTATCTTCTGTAGTTTCTGATAGCGCCTGTGGAGATTTGAGAAACTTTGGCGTCAACACGAGGGGGAAAAACACACAACGGAAGAGCTAGGCCAGAGAGCAGAGAGGGGACGCGGACGTCATGGCAACCAACGACGACAACAGGCTCGTCGGGGCGCACACGGGGAGAGAGAGCCGTTTGCCAACAACACAACACATGTTGAAAACATTTCAGTGGCACTCTGTTGCCACAACACGACGTGTTAAACATGGGATGTGGAGGAGACATTTGAAAACACCATAGGCTCAATGGAAAATGGAAACACAGGTTAGACCGAGGAAGACAAATAATTAGTGAGTGACCGATAGATGCATCTATTCTCACACACACACACACACACACACACACACACACACACACACACACACACACACACACACACACACACACACACACACACACACACACACACACACACACACACACACACACACACACACAGATGCCATATCCATTGCCAAGATCACAACCTTAGGCCTGAGGTTCGGAGAGTTATCACACAGTCCGTGTTTCGGCGTGACTTCTGAAAGACGTCCATTCAGCATCACATCCATCACCCAGTTCAGAACTGCCCCCCCTGAATCCTAACGTCCCCGCGGACACTGGACCTATTGAGGGTGTCCGTCAGCAGCTACACCTTTTGGCCAATAGGGGGCGACACCTGCTCTTGTAGTGGGTCGAGCCCAGTGAGGCAAACTGATTCACATGCTGGTACAGTAATGTTGTTAGCACTGAATCCTCCTCCAGCATTTTGAACAATCCAACAGGGATAGCTTGCTTGGCAGACAGGAGAGCCGAGTGCGTGCGCGTGTGCGTGCGTGCGCGTGTGCGTGCGTGCGTGCGTGCGTGGAAGCACATCTGCATGTCTTAATGATTCATCTCTGCTGATCTCTCCCTGATGAACACGCAGCAGCGACCCCGTGCATGATGTGTAGACAACGTGCAATGTGCACGTGCCAATCCCACAACACTCATCAGGAAAATCTAAACAACAGGAAGCAGTTAAACAAATCAATAGCGAGGAGATGAGTCAATGGAAAAAGACACGTTAGTCATATTTAGCATCTTTTCAAAAAATAACTGACTGGGACGTGTGTGGCAGTGTGGGGCGGGCCTTCTGTCTCTTGGCAGGACTATTGGGCGGTGGCCAGGGGAGATGAGCTTTGAAAACGTTGCGATTTGCAGGATGAGTCAAATGTCTAAAGTCAATAAAGTCGGGTATCTTAAAGTCAAACATCAAGATCCACTTTAGAATGAAGGACTATATTCACTGTAGTATGATGCTTTAGGAAGGATATACGTGTTGCTATAGCCTAACCATATCTATCAATCTAGCTTTAGAACTGCATGTTTACAGATTAAGACATGCGGGTGCTGGCTTTTTAAAAAGTTCAATCAATGTGTTAGCTCAACTTGATGCAACAAATGCAGGCACCCAAATATGTATCTCCAATACATAAATAGTTCTCGTTTATTTAGTGCAGATGATGACTTTTGCTTGGACGCTCATTATAAAATGCAAGAAAAACTTTTATAAAAAAAAAGTCCAGCTATGGCTTTTCTGAAGTGTTTGTTCCTAGTACATCTAATTAATCGAGTTGCAATAATCATTTTAATGTTTTTATATGTTCCATCGATGCTATTCTATGCTATATTGCACTTTCAGTTGCTTTCGTCATTGTTATATTTCATACAGTTGGTGCTTTATTGTTATTGTTATAAATAAACTTTGACTTGTCTACTAATCAATAACCAAAAACCCAGCTGGTGGGTATGCGTCAAGATGGGGATTTGTCTCATCTCGCCTTGGTCACGGCATAACAAGGTCCCTAGCATCGCTCCATCGTCTTAAGGTAAATTAAACCCCCCCACACTGTCTACACACTAGCTGAGACCCAGATCATGTGACACACCCTCCCCCCCCCCACATCGACCGCGACAAGACAGAGAGGACCGGTTGAAGATGGTGCTGCCTCTTGGCCGCTGGGTTTTATGTCCTGGTGAGAGTTATGACTCCAGACCGCCACTTCTGACCTTGTGGCGCCGATTTGGGCAGAAAACTCTCTCCCTCTCTGAGGATTTATAACGGTGGTGACATGAGGCAGAAACAAGTTCATCTCCCACGGTTGCCAGCTAGAGGCTGCCCTCCGTGTGTGTGTGTGTGTGTGTGTGTGTGTGTGTGTGTGTGTGTGTGTGTGTGTGTGTGTGTGTGTGTGTGTGTGCATGCGTGCGTTTGAATTTAACACTCGCTTCTTGGGTTTTTGATGTTGCTGGCACCTTGCAATCACACACAGTTTGATTCTCTGGCATCTTTGACTTGGTACACACACACACACACAGACACACACACAGACACACACATAGACACACACACACACACACACACACACAGACACACTACATGCACACTTGTAAACACTATTTATGCACATATTCAAGTCAGAAATTAATGAGAGCCCCGGGCCCCAAGTTGAATAAATGCCACCCGTGTGTGTATGTAACATATCCAGTTATAGAAAATAATATCATATTACCCCTGGTGACCAAAAGCATAATAATAACAATGATTAAATTCAGTGTATACCAGTTTCGGGTGGCTCCGTATCCGAGGGCCAAACTAAAAGGTATTCTGCGGAGGCCGGTTACAGTGCGTGGATGGAGGGTGATTGCATTGTCTGCCTCCTGATCCACATTCATTTGTGGATGTTATAGTCTCATAAAATGTGCGTGTCGGCTTTCTCACAGTGACCTTTCTTAAAAGCTAAAAAAAAAAAAATTAAAAGCCAAATTAAAACGTAACATTTCAACATGACGCTCGCTCGTTGGTGAATATGCAGATTTCCCGCATAGGTGTGTCTACGTTTACACGAGCAAAGACACATGAAAGGACCACGCGGGAAAAAAAACGACTGATGAAATCTACCCAAGGGGACACATCTGCCTCCCTATAACCTTCAACTGGCACACACACACACACACACACACACACACACACACACACACACACACACACACACACACACACACACACACACACACACACACACACACACACACACACACACACACACACACACACAGCTGGATGTGCTCAGCTGGACACAGTACAGTGCAGTGCAGGAGCATCCCCCTGACCAATGAGAATCTACAGAACAACTGAGCACAAGAAACACATGGATATGCTCAGGTGGGCGGGACTTATGGAGCGTTCCGGGCAGCTGGTTGGTCAGCTCCTTTATTGAGACCCAATCAGAATGCAGTGTGTCTTCAAAGGCTGCCAGCTTTGAAGGTGTGTTTGTGTGGGAAGGAGGACAGATAGGATGGACTATCTTTGCTCATAAGAGGCTGGTTTGGACGTTATTGTTTTGTTTTGGTTGCGTTTTTTTTTGTCATTTAAAGATTAAAAAAACAAAACAATAACCTTCATGAAAATAAACAATCCTACAGGTACAAATCGGGAAGTAATTGTATGCTGATGCAAGGGAAGTGTGCACCCTGGATATGCTTTTGGACTTCCAGATTATAACTGAAGCTACACAAATACTTTACGCTACGTTTAGTCCGGACAACGTCACCGCGGTCACCAGTGTTGTGCAAGTTCACCCTTCACATGAACTAGTTCAAAGTTCAGTTCATACAAAGGAAAATGAATAAATTCACGCTCATAGTTCTCCAATTCAGTTTTGAACTAGTTCATTGTTCAGTTCATTAACAGTTTTTTTTTAGAAACCGAAGAAAAGCTGTTGGAGTGAGTATTCTGTGCTTATCTTTTAAAATGAATCCTCTCCATTACCTGCTGCCCATCACTACAATCTCAGATTGTTGTGGATATTATTTGTACACCTGTTTCATTCATCACAACTAAGGCAGTAACTCTATCTAATAAACACGTCATCTGGACCTCAGCATCAATTCAGAACGTCACAAAATCTGAACTAGTTCAAGTTCAAGTTCTTCAGTTAAAAATACGTTACGTTCAGTTCAAAGTTCATAGAAAAATGAACTAGTTCTTTTGAACCAGTTCATGCACAACACTGGCGCTCACACACACCTCCCACACCAGTGACCGCAGCAGAAGAGGAAGAGGAAGAGGAAGAGGAAGAGGCGTGGGCCACTTACTCGGTGCCGCTCTCCACCATCTGGGTGAGCAGGGAGATCCCGTCCAGGTTGATGAACTCCTGGGCGAAGGTGATGTCTCGGGACGACCTCGCCAGGTCCTTCAGGGCCTCCAGCTTGGCGTCCATGCTGGACGACTGGATGCGCTCGTGCAGCTGGGAGGCACTCAGGGACTGGGGGACGGGACGGGACGGGACAGGACAGGGGGGGGGGGGGGGTCGGGGTAGCAGGACGGACGGACGCGCGGGGGGGTGGGGGGGGGGGGAACAACACGTTATGATCGTTGCGGTCATGTTGGGTGTCCTGTATGGTAAATGGTAAATGGACTGCGTTTATATAGCGCATTTTTTGTAACGAGTGGCCACCCAGAGCGCTTTACAATATTGCCTGACATTCACCCATTCATACACACATTCACACACCGACGGCGGCGTCAGCCACGCAAGGCGACAGCCAGCTCGTCGGGAGCAGTCAGGGTTAGGCGCCTCGCTCAGGGACACCTCGACACTCACGCTAGGAGGAGCCGGGGATCGAACCAGCAACCTTGCGGGCAACCTTGCAGCTAACCCGCTGTACCTCCTGAGCTAATGCCGCTGTATGTTAAAGCTCCTTGGGTCCTGATGGAAGGCGCTGTGAAGAATGTCTACTGAAATGATTATTTAGAATACTTTGTCAACTAGTTATGGCAGGTTGACCTCGGCGTGTGTAACGGACGCCAACTAGCCTGGGCTAGCTGGTACGTTTGTACGTTTGTAAATCCTCACACCCCCCGCCCCTAGCCGTAAGAACGCTTACAGCCGCTGAGTTAGAAGCCTCTGGGCTTTCAGCTCAGTGGTTACAGCGTTCCACTCCCACGCCGGCAGTGTTGTAGTAGTTCGAGAGGTGGCAGGTTCGAGACCCACGAGTGGTCGAACCGCTCTCTGCTACACTTGAACTTCCCGTAATGCATCGACTTTTGGTTAAAGCGAAACGTTTTTAACATATTCTATGCACTCTGGATCAGAAGTTGAGATACCGGTGAGAAAACACTGCTACTGGTTAACCAAATGTTGTTTCTAAGGGAAACAATCCTTGCAAACGTGCCTTAATGCACTCGACTAGTGGGTGTGCCACCAAAACATTGAAAATAAATAACATACTTCAGTTCATCTGATCTCATCTTCAAACCGCTTATCCGCGGTTAACACTATAATAATCGTTTAATAATTAGTTTACTAGTGAAATGACCCTCAAACAAACGTTCCTTAATGCGATGACAAATCTGTTGGTTAAGCCAACAGGTCTTCTTGTTCTCGGTGAGTTTCCAGTCGTGTTCACGACGGTATCAAACAGAACCGTTAAACCGGGAAGAAACTAAATGTAACGCTTGCAGGGAAGCAAACTTTTTAGATAAAAGAAAACTGGTAGAACCGGCAGTACCGGCTGTTAGATCAACGCAGTGAGGTGTAAAATAGAATATTGGCTTTGTGATGAAGTGTTTTTGTGTGTGTTTCTGTGCGCTGCCGGGGACTGGAGCGGCACACAACCTACTACATATTCAATGTTGGTTTTATGGAGAGTGGAACGGCACTAGAGTCACATTTGCACAATATCACATGTACACACAAGCACACACACACACACACACACATGTGTGTATGTGTGTGTGTGTGTGTGTGTGTGTGTGTGTGTGTGTGTGTGTGTGTGCTTG
>NW_028178254.1:0-7467 GCF_964030765.1 Micromesistius poutassou | reverse complement strand
GGGGGGAGATTAGTGCGCATGCCTGGGAGAAGCGGTGCAACGCGTGGGGGCCGTGGCAGTGAGTACCTATTCCTCCAGGCGGAAGGCCTCCTCAGTAGCTTCTTACTACTATGAACCTTACTAAAGGCAAGACAAGAGATGGGATGGGTTAGAGACGATGGGCTGACGGGAACCGGACGCTCAGCGCGTTCGGATGACAGCACGGTGGCCCGCAAATCGACCGTGGCCAGTGGAGGGGTTAGTTTTTCCCAACTTGTGTTCCCCCGGGGGATGAGTTTTTGGCGGAGTTTTGACGGTACCCGCGGGTCACAAGTGACGCGGAATGAGGCGCGCTCCTCCGAGAGCTGAGAGCCGAACAAGCCCTCCACCACCTCTATCTTTAGACCGTCTGCCGTCTGGGGAGCCTCATGGCCAACAGCCTTAACCGAGTTCAAGTCGGAACACACGCAACGCTGAATCACATGACTGGATGGATGGCTCTGCTGGGTCCTCAGACAAAGACGGAACCGGGGGAAGACTGGGGGTATCGCGCATGTCATCTCTCGGCGGCGCCACAGCCAGATACGACACCAGATATGATCCCTCGCAAAAACCATGGGGACGAGTAGTCCCCCCCCGATAACTCCATCCATCTGAGGCACTCTCAAATCCTACGTGCTAATAACTCAATAGCTGTCAATAACTCAAGCAATAACTGTCACTGTACGTCAACGTTGTGATCGAAGACGCGACGACAGCTCAGTCTCTATGATTGTCTTGTTTGTGTTATTATATTCATGGGGGTTGTTCCACACGCTCTCTCTCTCTCTCTCTCTCTCTCTCTTGAGCGATACGGATTTGGATCTCGATGATACGAATTCAGGTGGAATAAACACTATGAAACATTGAGATCCCGACCGTTCATAATGGGCTCCCTGACGAGCAGTGGAAGGCCCTCGTACCGAGGTGTGTGATGGTGTGTTGGGCTCTCTACATCTCAGGGCGACAGGCTGCTGACAACTTAATTGCGCTTTTAATCATTTTGTTTTACGATGAGCAAATATCCCACAGTGTGTGTGTGTGTGTGGTTGTGTGTGTGTGTGTGTGTGTATGTGTTTGTGTCTCTGTGTCTTTGTCTGTGTGTACATGTACATGTACGTGTGTGTGTGTGTGTGTGCGCGTGTGTCTGTGTATGTGTCTCTGTGTCTGTGTATGTGTACGTGTGTGTCTGTCTGTCTGTGTTTGTGTCTCTGTGTGTCTGTGTTTGTGTCTCTGTGTGTGTGTGTGTGTGTGTGAGTGTGTGTGCGTGCGTGCTAACCGACTGTGCGTCACTGTGAAGAAAGAACATGTATAACATCTCACAGTCGCCCCCCCCCCCCCCCCCCTTCAAACTCCCTCCCTTTGTGACGTTCCCCCAGACTCCTTCTCACTCCGCCTCAGCCAAAATCATTCATTACGCGCCGAGTGATTAACGCTCTCCAGCGTTTAAACCCCGACACAAAAACCAATAACCGCCGCAGGGTTTATAAAGTACATCCCCCTGTCGACGCGGAGGTGCTCCGCACACACCGTCCTGATGAAACGCGCACACACAGCCAGTGGTAACACGTCAGAGCGTTATGTAAGACGAAGCCCTGACTGGGTGCTCTGCGCCGCGGTCGTCTTGTCCATCGCCGGGCGAGGGGAGAGAGAGAGAGGGGGGGGGATGGGGGGGGCTGAGAAAGCAAACGTATACGCTGGGAAAGGCTGCGGTTACAGCGAGCGACTGTGTGCTAAGAGCCTCGGCGAGCCAGGCGTGCGTTTCGCCGCCCGCGGCGTCGAAAACAAGTTTGTTCTCGGAGGGGGTCAGAGCGCCACACTTAGTGATCCCAGCGCTGGTACAGTTCACAGAGAGTCCAGATTGACAGATGTACAGCTGGCCGCTGTTTTTGCTAAGCTAGATAATCTTTTGTTGTTGTCAAAAGAAAAGGCACAAGGAAGCGCATGTGAACGAATGTGTGTGTGTGTGTGTGTGTGTGCGCGCGTGTGTGTTTGTGTATGAATGTGTGTGTGTTTGTTTGTGTGCCTGTGCATGTGTATGTGTGCCTATGCGTGTACGCGTGTGTATGCGTGTGAACGTGCATGCATGTGTTTGTATATGTGTGTGTGTGTGTGTGTGTGTGTGTGTGTGTGCATGTGTATGCACCCATGTGTGTACCTGTGTGTGTGTGTGAAAGTATCTGTGCGTGTGCGCGTGAATGCGTGCATGTGTACGTGTATATATATATCTGTGGCTGTGTGTACGTCTGTGTGTGTGTGTGTGTGTGTGTGTGTGTGTGTGTGTGCGTGTGCGTGCATGTGCAGGCCCCGAGGCTGGACTAACCTTGTGGTCGACTCTCCCTGCTCCTTCCTTGAGTCGAGAAGGGAAAGAAGAGAGAGGAAGAAATGACAGAAATGCACCATTTGCATTCGGTGACCTTAAAGTAACGGCCACGACATTACTTACATCCAGACGAGCCGCGGCCGGTTCGGGAGACCGAGCTGCATCGCTTACCACGGGGTTCACATCGTTCTCTGTGAGCCCCGGGTGTGTGTCTATACGAGCCCGGGTGTGCGTCACCACGCATACACACTTTAGCAGGTGCTAAACGCGACAATAGGCGGAAGAGGCAGCTCGAGAAACAAGTCACGCTCGTGAGTGAACGGCGCGCGAAGGAAGCAGATGATTGGAGGATATAAACAATGCCTGATTTATCCGCACAAGCTGCTGCTGCTGCAGTGCACTACGGTGTGACTGACTGGGGTCTTGCTGTCGGTTTGTTTGTGAGGGACCCTGTTTGTTAGTTTGTGACTGAGGTCAGACTTGTATGTTGTATAAGGGGGGGTCTCTGTAAACATCCTATATAGAGCAGATCTTTTTCTGGTTGCTGCAACCAGAAATTGCAGCAACGTGTGCAGTGTGCGTGTGCGTGTGCTTTTGTGTCTGTGTGAATTAATGGCACAATTATGGGCTGTTTTTCCCCCAAAAAAGTAAACTTTAGAAATGAAATGAAATCTGAATGGCTCATTTCTGATGATTACCATCATCCAAGACACGGCAAATAATGATGATTATAAAAATTCTAGTCTATGGTGTCCTGATGCAAAAGCACACTGTCTATTTTAAGACATCATAGCCTAATCACACTGCTCTGTGCTGCGTGAGCACTATTGTCACATTCACAAATCCTCCTAATTTGTCGCTGCTCTTTCAGCGGCAGCAAAGCGGTGGGCAAGGGGGCCGGCAGCCATTTTGTTTTCTACCACCTTCTGATATTTTCTTGGCAAAAATGATAATAGTTCTAATGCATACAATACACTTTTGGCATGGACTGAGTTCTTATAGTTGGAGAGACTTACACGCCTCTCGTATAATATGATAAACTAACATAGGGTTTAAAAAAAACAAAACAGCAAAAAAAACTTTAATCCTTGAAAAAAAAAAAAAACGATTTAAAAAGAAAACAGCTCTTTGTTAAAGAGAATAACAGAATAACAGAGACACTGAGCAACAGGCCCCCCCCCCCTCGGTACGTACTTGGTGGGGCTGCAGGTGTGCAACGCCTTCAGGTGGGGCTTCCAGGTCGCTATGGAAACAGAGTTCTCGTCGGCCGCGTAGCTCCGCCACACGCACTGCGCGCCCACCACACGCAAACACAAACACAAACACAAACACAAACACAAACACAAACACAAACACGGATCAGCGGGGGCAACACGACGAGGTGTGGTGTGTGACAGGTGAGTGACAGGTGAGCGACTGTTTGGACTGTGTGTGACTGGGAGGGGGGGGAAGGGGGCGGGGCCTAGGTTTGGCTACTGGCTTCTATTGGTGAGATCTGTGAGATTTTTTTTTTTTTTGCATTGTCGTCACAACTAGGCCAAGAACAGCGTGGGCAACTGACGGAGAGGAAGTGAACAGGACGCGGGCCGGAAACGGACAGGAAGCAGGGGAATTGTAAAGGGAAATGTTGTCACTGTAATAGCGTCCCCGGAGCAACATTTGAGCGGTACGGAGAAGGGGACCCTCGCAGAAGATATAGCTATAGGAATGAATATTATAACTGTACAATACGTCAACTGCTTCTTTTGTGTTGAAAATATGGGAAACTCACGGGGACACTTGAGGTGAAATTATGAATAAGTGAGCAATTTCACCACTCCAATGGGTGTCCAATGGTTGCATTGTGTCCTAAAGGTCAGCGTGTGGTGTGCACTGTGCTGCCCGGGGGGGGCCAGCAGGGGGCCCCTCTGTGGGGGGGGGAGGGGGGGGAGGGGGGGCCCACCTGAATGAGGCACGCCGCTGGGTTCCTCCGCTTCTCAAAGTGCTTCTGTCTGTGCTGCTCCTGGACCTTCAGCGCGAAGCCTGAGCCGAGGATACCCTGGGAGGAGCAGACAGACAGACAGGCTGGCTCAGACTGACAGACAGACAGACCGGCTCAGACTGACAGACAGACAGACAGACCGGCTCAGACTGACAGACAGACAGGCTCAGACTGACTGACAGACAGACCGGCTCAGACTGACAGACAGACAGACAGACAGACAGGCTCAGACTGACAGACAGACAGACAGGCTCAGACTGACAGAGAGACAGACAGACAGACAGACAGCCACGGAAGACAGACAGACAGACAGACAGCCACGGAAGACAGACAGACAGACAGACAGACAGACAGACAGACAGACACAGACAGAGAGACAAACAGAGAAATCTGGACAAACAGAAAGACGATTTGATTTCTTAAAAAAGAAATGAAGCTGAATAAGCTGAATAACACCGAAGGCTACACTTTAATCACTGAAATTAGAAATACATTTCAGGGCCGTAACCAAGGAGATCAATTCATGTTAGCAAGCCCTGGAAGGCTTTACCTTGTTGTTGAAGATTGAACTGAAAGGTAAAGCGTCCTTTCATTGTATTATTTTAAATTGTCCCTGGCTCCTGGAGATAGATAAATAGACGTATGAATGTCACAAATAACAAAGGGAGCAGCGGACACAACATTAAATATTCACAGGAAGTAAGCACAGGTATCCCCAGAGCTAGCCGAGGACGAGCGAGGGGTCGAGCTAACGGAACAACAACAACAACAACAACAACAACAACAACAGGTGGGCAAACGGGAATTGAACCCGGAAACCCGGTTTCAGCCAGGAGCCCCAAAAACAGAGGAAGCAGATAGACTTCAATCGTGTGTTGAAAAAACCACTCACGGCCGGCAGGGCGAAGAAGGAGATGCCGAGTAGGGCGAACCCGGCCGACAGCATGCGTCCCGTCCAGGTCTTGGGGGTCTTGTCTCCGTAGCCGATGGTCGTCAAGGTGATCTGCGGAGCGGATCAATCGTCAAACCCTCCTGAACCTCCGATGCACGGGGGAAACCAGGGGAGACATGCCGGGGGGACGTACCTATATATATATATATATACACACTGTATATATATATATATATATATATATATACATGTGTATATAGAGCCGGTGAAACACTGAGCTGATGGACAGACGGTGAGGAAGCAGGCAGACAGACAGGCCTTAATGGAGACCAGACGGTGAGCTCTGTGACGGCTCCGGTCTGAACCAAGAGATGGACGAGACGACGAGGCCGGGGCTGCGCTACATTTCCCTCGGCGGATCAATCAGCACCGAACCGGCGTGATTCAGGGAACGCTCAGACGCAGCCAGGGCTGATTATGCACATTAGAGGGGAAACGACCGAGGATGAGTGTATGCGTGTGTGTGTGTGTGTGTGTGTGTGTGTGTGTGTGCCTGTGCGTGTGTGTGTGTGCGCACTTGTGTCTGTTTGTGTGCGAGCATGTGTGTGCGTGTGCGTGTGTCCGTGCATGTGTGTGGCCTTGTGTGTATGTTTGGCGTGTGTGTGTGTGTGTGTGTGTGTGTGTATGTGCACATGTGTGTGTGTGTGTGTGTGCACATGTGTGTGTGCACATGTGTGTGTGTGCCGTGCACACGCACCCGCATGTGTGTGTGTGCACGTGTAGGCTTGCGTATTCACGTGCGTGTGTGCATGCGTGTGTGTGTGTGTGTGTGTGTGTGTGTGTGCACGTGTGTGTGTGTGTGTGCCATGCACGCACGCGCCCGCATGTGTGTGTGTGCACGTGTAGGCTTGCGTATTCACGTGCGTGTGTGTGCATGCATGTCGGTGTGTGCATGTGAACGAGGGCCGATCAGTGCAGCAGACGGGACGGCGGGAACCCACCGTGCCCCACCACAAGGCGTCGGCGTAGGTGGCGAACTCCTTGTTGAACTTGTTCTCCACCAGGTACACCAGGAAGGATGAGAAGATGAGCACCAGGAAGCCGATGTACCACGCCGTCACCAGCTCCTGCACCACCGCCACCACCACGACGACCAGGAGGAGGAGGAGGAGGAGGAGGAGGAGGAGGAGGAGGAGAGAGTCACAACAGAGCTAGAGTGTCACTGCGTCACCATGGATACCGACAAGACCCCCCCCCCCCGACGTCCGGTGAGGGGGGCCGTGCTCGTGACGAGGCGAGCTGCGGCTCGCGGTCGTTTTACATGAAACGACACAGACAGACGGACGGACAGACGGACGGACGGACGGACGGGACGCACAATAAAAAAAAAAGGGGGAGCTGTCTCGTACTCCTGGCTTAGGAGCTGCGTGGGACAGAGAGCGATGGCTCTGTGACGGCTCCCCCCGTGGTGGGGGGTGGGGGGGTGGGGGGTGGTGGGGGGGGTAGGGGGGGGTGGAGCTGTCACCATGGAGAGGTTATTTAAACCTCAGACTAACAGACGCCACCACAGAGACCACGTGTCAGGGACAAGTGCACTCTGGGTGGTGCGCGGGGCCGCAGGGTTCTTGAGGTGAAATGCGCTTCGTTTGACACAGGCTGGTTGTTCCTTTGTGCTTCGTTTGGCACCCGGGGGAGGTGAGTGGGATGGGTTTTGTCATAATAAGGGAGGTGGCAGGTCTACCTGGGCGATGGTAACAGGGCTATTATGATCCAGGGACTCACCGACCGACCTTGGTGTCCTTAGTGAGTAAAGCAGGATTTCATTTACATTCTGCGTTCCACTGATAGCCGATGTGAGTGGTGTCTTCAGTAGACGCACTTGATAAGTAATTGTCGACCGCACGATTGAATAATAATACCGTGGAAGAGAAACAAAAAAAGAAGGAATAACTGAAACAAAGCCTTGGATGTGTATCTGGGAATGCGACTATTGCTTACTAGTTCAATTCTGTGCTGTTTCTGTGTTCGTTTTATATCTACATTGTGTGTAGTGTTCAAGGCTATGCAGTGCCGTTTACGTCTGATGTCTATCATCTATCTCTGAGTCTTATGAGGTGGCACGAGGTCACAGCGAGAGAGAGAGAGAGAGAGAGAGAGAGAGAGAGGCAGGGAGAGAGAGAGAGAGAGAGAGAGAGAGAGGCAGAGAGAGAGAGAGAGGCAGAGAGAGAGAGAGAGAGAGAGAGAAGGGGGGAG
>NW_028178255.1:0-15439 GCF_964030765.1 Micromesistius poutassou | reverse complement strand
ACACACACACACACACATTAACACACACACACACACACACACACATTAACACACACATATTAACACACACACATATTAACACACACACATATTAACACACACACACACACACATTACACACACACACATATTAACACACACACATATTAACACACACACACACACATACATATTAACACACACACACACACACACACACACATATTAACACACACACACACACACACACACACACACACACACACACACACACACACACACACATATTAACACACACACATTTTAACACACACACACACACACACAATACACACACACACACACACACATGCATATTAACACACACACACACACACACACACACACACACACACACACATACACACGCACACACACACACACAGGCACAAACTCAAAGAGACAAACATTAATGTGTGTGTGTGTGTGTGTTTGACTCCTTGTGTGTGTGTGTGTGTGTGTGTGTGTGTGTTAATGTGTGTGTGTGTGTTAATGTGTGTGTGTGTGTGTGTGTGTTAATGTGTGTGTGTGTGTGTGTTAATATATGTGTGTGTGTGTGTGTGTGTGTGTGTGTGTTTGACTATTTGTGTGTGTGTGTGTGTGTGTGTGTGTGTGTTAATATGTGTGTGTGTGTGTGTGTGTGTGTGTGTTAATGTGTGAGTGTGTGTGTGTGTGTGTGTGTGTGTGTGTTAATGTGTGTGTGTGTTAATGTGTGTGTGTGTGTGTTAGTAGTGTGTGTCTCACGGTCTGCGTGGAGCTCTGGGGGTCCATCCCCTGCTTGCTGACGGTGAGGCTGAAGGTGTACTCCACCCCCGCCTGCAGCTCCGCCCCGGGGACCCCCAGCACGGGGCCGCTGGGGCCCAGCCCGAAGTTCAGACTGGAGCAGTGGGCCGCGCCCTGGGGGGGGGGGGGGACGGGGGGGGGGGGACGGGGGGGGGGGACAGGGGGGGGCAGAAGGTCAGACTGGAGGACTTTACCTTGAAAGGACTCGGGTATTGTGAGTCTTCCTCCTCCTCCTCCTCCTCCTCCTCCTCCTCCTCCTCCTCCTCCTCCTCCTCCTCCTCCTCCTCGCTGCTCCTTGTCTCTTTATTGACAGTTTGATTCATGTGGTGAATCCTCTTCTTCACTTCTTCGCTCCTGTTGTCTGTTTTGTTGCTTTTTTTAGTTCACCACAAATTGATCCACACAGACATGAAAATCGGTGTGTGTGTGTGTGTGTGTGTGTGTGTGTGTGTGTGTGTGGTGATTGCATGCATGCGTCTGTGTGCGTGCGTGTGTGTGTGTGTGTGTGTGCGTGTGTATGCACGTGCACATGCATGCATGCACGTGTGTGTGCGTGTGAGTGTACATGCATGCATGCATGCGTGTGTGTGCGTGCCTGCGTGCGTGTGGACAAGCATGCATGCATGTGTGTGTATTAAGTCAGGCAGGGTGGGGCTCACAGCACCAGCTGCGGTGTTTGTTTATCTCTCAGCGTTACATAACCCGCTCTGCTTCCTGCGCCACAATCCTCCGCTCTCCTTCTAACCCTAACCCTCTCATCCTAACCCTAACCCTCTCCTCCTAACCCTAACCCTAACCCTAACCCTAACCCTAACCCTAACCCAAACCCTAACCCTAACCCTCTCCTCCTAACCCTAACCCTCTCCTCCTAACCCTAACCCTAACCCTAACCCTAACCCTAACCCTAACCCAAACCCTAACCCTAACCCTAACCCTAACCCTCTCCTCCTAACCCTAACCCTAACCCTAACCCTCTCATCCTAACCCTAACCCTCTCCTCCTAACCCTAACCCTAACCCTAACCCTAACCCTAACCCTAACCCTCTCCTCCTAACCCTAACCCTAACCCTAACCCAAACCCTAACCCTAACCCTCTCATCCTAACCCTAACCCTCTCCTCCTAACCCTAACCCTAACCCTAACCCTAACCCTAACCCTAACCCTCTCCTCCTAACCCTAACCCTAACCCTAACCCTCTCCTCCTAACCCTAACCCTAACCCCCTCCTCCTAACCCTAACCCTAACCCTAACCCTAACCCTAACCCTCTCATCCTAACCCTAACCCTAACCCTAACCCTAACCCTCTCATCCTAACCCTCTCCTCCTAACCCTAACCCTAACCCTCTCCTCCTAACCCTAACCCTAACCCTAACCCAAACCCTAACCCTAACCCTAACCCTCTCATCCTAACCCTCTCCTCCTAACCCTAACCCTAACCCTGTTTAGGGTTTCATGTCCTGTCGCAGTCGACTCCAGTGATCTCCAGCCTCACAGACGGACCCAGCGACAGGGTCAGGAAACACACGATATCGTCTGAATCTTTAGAGGAAAGGAACGGCTCTTGGGAAATATTAGAGAGGAAAGGAGAGAAGGGGAGAGGAGGAGGATGCAGGAGAAGTGTACGGCTTCAGGAAGGGAGAAGAAGAACGTCGGAGAACAAAGACAGACAGAGAAGGTCTTGACTGTCTTTGAAACCCTGAGTCTGCGTTTACTATCCACATAATAATTTCTTCATGTGGAAAAAGTTATAGTTGCCGTTGTGGCACAGCAACAGAAAGAGTCTAAGTAACAGATGCAGTATGGTGGAAGCAGTGAGGACCAGCGCCAAACATGCAGAGAGAAATCCACTCAATAGTTAAAGAAAGAGAAAAACAGACTGGACGGGGGCTGGAGCCTCGTCCATTCACAGCTAGGATCACACAAACAGCATTCCAACCCCGCCCAGCACAGAGGCTGACCTGTAGTAACCCTGTAGTGAGAGAGTGAACCCTGTTCAGAGAGAGTGAACCCTGTTCAGAGAGAGTGAACCCTACTGAGAGTGAACCCTGTTCAGAGAGAGTGAACCCTGTTCAGAGAGAGTGAACCCTAGAGAGAGTGAACCCTGTTCAGAGAGAGTGAACCCTGTTCAGAGAGAGTGAACTCTAGAGAGAGTGAACCCTAGAGAGAGTGAACCCTGTTCAGAGAGAGTGAACCCTGTTCAGAGAGAGTGAACCCTGTTCAGAGAGAGTGAACCCTAGAGAGAGTGAACCCTAGAGAGAGTGAACCCTAGAGAGAGTGAACCCTAGAGAGAGTGAACCCTGTTCAGTGAGCAGGGTGTTCTGACAGTCCCAGTGGTGGTTATGTTAGGTTAGTTAGTAGGTTACCTTGGAGGTGTTCTGACAGTCCCAGTGGTAGGGTTAGTTTAGGTTAGTTAGTAGGTTAGTTAGTAGGTTAGTTAGTAGGTTAGTTACCTTGGAGGTGTTCTGACAGTCCCAGTGGTAGTGCAGCAGGGCCTGGCGGTCTGGCTCCATGTTGGGGTCGTAGGACTGCTCAGCGCTCAGCTGCAGGTCTTGCGTCCGGGACCAGACCCGGTAGGTCCCGCCCTCGATGATGGCCACCAGACTGGAGAGGTGGAGAGATGAAATGATGATGAGATGACCAGGTGGACCCTAACAGACCAGGTGAGCCCTAACAGACCAGGTGGACCCTACCAGACCAGGTGGGCCCTAACAGACCAGGTGAGCCCTAACAGACCAGGTGAGCCCTAACAGACCAGGTGAGCCCTACCAGACCAGGTGGACGCTAACAGACCAGGTGAGCCCTAACAGACCAGGTGAGCCCTAACAGACCAGGTGGACCCTACCAGACCAGGTGAGCCCTACCAGACCAGGTGGACGCTAACAGACCAGGTGAGCCCTAACAGACCAGGTGAGCCCTAACAGACCAGGTGGACCCTAACAGACCAGGTGGACCCTACCAGACCAGGTGGATCCTAACAGACCAGGTGGACGTTAACAGACCAGGTGGACGCTAACAGACCAGGTGAACGCTCCTGCACCATCTCTCACCTGGCGGCCATGACGCTGAGCTGCAGACAGGCCACCTTCCTGAGCGGGATGCCGTCGTAGGACAGGGAGAACAGCAGGCTGTAGTTCCCCGCCCTCAGCACCATCTTGGGGATGGACAGCTGCAGCCGGCGCACGTCCACCTCGGGCGGGAGGGGGGCCACGGCGACGGGGGGCCTGGGGAGCGTCCTGTGGTGGTGGGGGCGTGCCGCCGCCGCCGCCGCGTGGTGGTGGGGGGGGGGGTCGTCCTGGTCCTCACAGCGGGGGGTGGAGAGGACCTGCCAGAGGTACTGGGCGCCGTAGCGGACGCAGCCCTTCAGGTCCACGCTGGCCTCCACCAGCGTGGGCTGGGCCACCCAGATGGCCAGACGGGGCGCCTGGACCACCTGCACCTCCGGCTCCTCGCACTCCAGCAGCCTGATGTTCACCCGGACCTGGGCCACGCCCCAGCTCACCAGGTTACTGCAGTTCACCTGGAGGGAGAGCGTGGAGCTGAGTGTGTTGTGTGCACACTAGGGGCTGGGCAACCATTGAACGTTTTTTTGGAGCGATAATTGCACAGCATTGGCGAGTTAACTCGCGATTAATTGCACTTTTAAAATCATTCATACCAAATGTACTTAATAAGAAAGAACTAGACCAAGTGATCTTGAGGGAGTTTTATTAACTCACCCACAGTGTGGGTTGAATATGAAATGTGAAGTAAGTGGAACTAAAAACAAAAATTATTTCTGATATGAATGTTGACATTCTGTGGGCAAAACCTTTCAAAATCAAAGTGAGTGAAAAGAGAATGTGCGTTAATGCATCAATTTGTAATAATCGTGTTAAAATAAGAATACGTTAACGCGTAATTAACTCGTAATTAACACGTAATTAATGCATTAACTTGCCCAGCCCTAATATATATATATATATATATATATATATATATATAATATACTCCAGACCAAATAAACGAGAGACAGAAACATCAAATTGCATTTCTGAACGGCTGCGATAAAGGAAACGTACCGTGACTAGGAACTGTCCCCGCCGGCCGTACTCGTGAGCCACGGTGGTGGAGTTGGTGAGAAGGTTGCCGGTTCCGTCTCCAAAGGCCCACGAGCACTGCAGCGCCGCGGCCCGCGGGCTCACAGACGCCACCAGGGCCACCGTCTTGTTGATGAAGGTGTCGAGGGGGAAGGCGGCCAGCTCCACCTCTCTGATCAGGCTCTGGACCAGGATCTGCTTGGTGATGTTCTGGCCGTGCAGGCTGTTGAAGGCGCTGAGGTAGATGGTGAGAGAGCCGGGCTCCTCGGGGGTATAGGTCACCTGGGGGGGGGGGGGGGGGGGCAGCGACACCGTGAGCCATCACAACAAGGCGGTCCTCCACATAACTGCTGACGTCCTCCACGTTATAAAAGAGCATCACACCTCCTGGCTCATGTGAGTGGCCTTGTGGAGGTGGTGGAGGTCAAAGGTCCACAGGAAGTGCACCGGCCTGCCCGTCACGATGCTGGCCACGTAGGTCCTCTTCACGCCCACGGCGAGGGCCGCGTCACAGCAGTCCACGATGCTCAGGCCCTGGACAGGCTCCATCACCTGGACCTGCAGGTTGTGTCTCTTGAAGCTCACCTGGAGTCAGGAGACAAAGGAAAGTGTGTCAACGGCACAACGGGGCACGCTGTGTCGTTTGGCTACATGGATACCACATGGAGTTAATCAGAGAGACCTTTTCTGTTAACATGACCGAAACTGTGGACCTGAACTCCCTCAGACGTCACCTGGTTGATGACCGTGTAGGGGATCAGACGTTACCTGGTTGTGAGGTTGACCGTGTAGGGGATGAGACGTTACCTGGTTGTGGGCGGTGAGGTTCACCATGTAGGTGTCCACCCGGCTGAAGTGATGGACGTAGGTCTGGTTCAGCTCGGGGGTGACCGTGGCGTCTCCGCTGATGCTGAGCACCAGGCTGACGTCGGAGCCCGCTGCCATGGAGACGGTGAACTCCACCGGCTGTCCGACCGCGGCGATCTTCCTGCTGGCCTTCAGCTCCAGCCCCTGGATCTTCTCCTGGACGAAGAAGTCCCTGGAGACGGCTCGCCCGCTGACGTCGTTGGTGGCGTTCAGGGTGACGGTGGTCGTCTTCGGTTCGGAGAACACGACCCAGCTGTGCCTCCGGGTGTCTCTTCTGCCCGGCAGCAGCCACGCCCAGGCGACGTCGCTTCCCGTCACGACGCTCCCCGCGAGCGAGACGTTGACCGCCGTGGCGACATAGTTCTGTTCCGTGACGTTGGTGGCCGTGAACGACAGGGCCGTGATCACCTCCTGCACGCTGACCGCGTCCGACACGTTGCGTGAGCTGACCTCGTTGAAGACCTCCACGCCGACGACCCACACCTTCGCGCTGGTGAAGGTGTGGACCACCCAGGGGTCCTTCCAGGGCATCACGTCTCCGTCCACAGACCAGCGGTACTGCAGGTCTGAGCCCCCGGAGTCGGACACGCTCAGGTTCATCGGGGTGGCCACGGCGATCGGGTTGTCGCTGATCCGCAGCGAGAGCCCGGCGACCGGCTCCAGGAACTGGAAGGTCCTGTTGACCGTCAGCTGGCCCAGGAGGTTGACGGCCCTCAGGAACACCTCCAGGGTCCCGGGCTCCGTGAAGTTGACCTCCACGTTCTTGGTGGTCAGGTTGAAGGCAGAGCTGGACGGCTCCTCCGGCCGGATGAGGTTCCAGGTGAAGGACATGTTGGTGCCTTCCTTCAGCACCGCCTGCAGGTGGAGGACGCGGTTTGTGGCGAAGCAGCAGCCTCCCGGGCCGGCGCCTCCACCTCTTCCGCCTCCTCCTCCGCCTCCTCCGCCTCCTCCTCCTCCTCCACCCCCCCCTCCCGCCTCCTCCTCGGCGACCACCGCCAGCCCCTCCAGCTCCCGCTGCACAAAGAGCAGCAGGCTGACCTGCGCGGCCCCCAGGCCGTTCTCGGCGCTCACGGTGATGTTGAAGGTCCCCACCGAGCGGAAGGTGTAGAACATGGTGTTGTTGCCCAGGATGGAGGTGCCCCGGTCGCACACGATCCACGAGTACATCACCCCGTCGCCCTCCTCCAGCTGGGCCTCGAAGTGGACCGAGGCGTTGAGCGGGACGTTCACCAGGCTGGAGTTGAGAGTCAGGCCGCGGATCGGCGCGAACACGGCCACCGCCACGGCGGTGTGGTTCCAGCTCACCCGGTTGTCCCCCGTCAGGGTCACGTTGAAGACCCCCGACTGGTTGTAGGCGTGGACGACGCTGTGGCCCACGAACACCGTCCCGTCGCCGAAGCTCCACGTGTATTGGACGTCGGCGGACGAGGAGGCGGTGGTGAAGAGGTACGGCTCCTTGAGCGTCAGGTTGCTGGACCTCGTGCCGTTGTGCTGGAGAACCACTTGGCCCACCAGCCTCTGGACCTCCACCTGGACGCTGGTGTTGCTGGAGGAGATGTTGTTCACCACGGTGACGGTCACCAAGTGGGTTCCCGGGTCGTCGTAGCTGAACCGAACCTCCCCGGAGCCGTGGATCAGCACGGGGTCGGCGCCGGTGTCAAAGTCCCACAGGTAGCTGTAGTTAAACTCCGGCTGAGCCCTGGCGTGGAAGTGGATCAGCTCCCCCGAGTGGAAGTGGGTTTTGTTCAGGGCGAGGCTGATGTTGGCCACGGCCGGCTGGACGCACACGCGGCTGGAGAAGTGCGCCTGCGACGCGTTGCTGAGCTGACTGGAGACGTGCAGGGAGAGGTTGTAGCTCCCGCTGGCCTGGTAGGTGTGCGTGACCTTCTGGTTCCCCCGGTGGGTCTCGGCGTCGCTGCCGTCCCCGAAGCTCCACCGGTAGAGGGGCGCGGGGGCGTTCCCGGACACCCAGGCCTGGAAGGCCACCGGGCTGCGCTCCCGGACGCACTCGGAGGGCCTCACCTCCAACACCTGGAACACGAACACCTGCACGGGCAGGAGGGTCCAGCCGGAGCTCACGGCGTTGCTGGCCGTCACGTTGACCGTGTAGTTGCCGTCGGCGGTGTAGCGGTGGGAGGCGCGCGGCTCGGCGCCGGTGTACGAGTTCCCGTCGCCCATGGAGAAGGTCCAGGTGATGTTGCTCCCCGACGCCAGGCGAGCCACCACCACGGTGGGCGTGTCGAGCTCCGTGGGCGAGCTGCTCTCCGCGCTCAGCTCCTCGATCTCCTGGTGCACCTGCAGGCACCTGCAGGCGTCCGTGGTGCTGATGGTGTTGTTGACCGACACGCAGATGGTGAAGGCCGCGCTGCGGGAGTAGGTGTGCTCCACTCGCCGCTCGCGGCCCTGCAGCGCCGGCGAGCCGTCGCCGAAGTCCCAGGTGTAGTGGATGCCGTACGCCGAGGGCCAGGCGTGGGCCTCGAATTTGGCCGCTTTGCCCGCCAGGAGCAGGTCGGGCACCGTCTCGATGTCCACGCGGTTCAGCAAGCTGTACACGTTCATGGTGACGTTCTGGCTGATGTTCTGGTAGCGGTTGGACACGGAGACCTGCGCTATGTACACTCCTGGAACGACAACGGACACAGGACAGAGGATGAGGAAGAGCAGGCGCCGCGCTGTGAGCCGCGAAACGCTGGTTCTAGTCATGCATAGGCTCTCTGCTAAACACGTGACGCATTGGTGGATCCGTTATTCAGGAGCAAGCGTGTGATTGACTGATCCCTGGTTGTCAGTGATCATCATCATCATCGTCATTGTGGAGGTGGTTGCTAGGGATACCTGGCTGAGGGTAGATGTAAGTGGTTGCTAGGGATACCTGGCTGAGGGTAGATGTAAGTGGTTGCTAGGGATACCTGGCTGAGGGTAGATGTAAGTCACGTTGTTCCGCAGAGACACCTGATGGGGCGAGTCCGGGCAGAGGAGGGAGGAGGGGTAAGGGGGCTTGAACTCAAACTCCTGGTAGCCGCCATCGCCGAAGGACCACCTAGCATCACAAACAAAAAGCAGTCTGAGGTGATCTGAGGGAAGCACAGGGAGGGGGGCGGGCGGTGACCAGCCTCCACTCACATCTCTCACGTCCTCCATGAAGAAGTCAGAGTCAGAAAGAAGTGGGAGGGTGAAGAAAGAGCAGAGAGAGACTCCTTCTGACTGCCGTCAGACTAGTGACTCAGGCTACAAGACACAACAGGACGATAGAGTCCTCATGACACACACTGTCCTGTAACACGCCGCGCACACACACGATAGATAACTCCTGTAGAAGAAGAGACTTTCTGGAGGTTTCATATTTGGTTTTCAAGATGACTGTAAAGAGAGCGTAGAAGCTCTTTAAGTATTTATCCCTGCTCACAAGTCGCTGCCATTGTTTTTTTTTTCTTTTCTTATATAACAGAAACAGGACCGACTACAAGCCTCTGGGATGGATCAATAAAACATATTTATAGAAGCTGAAACCACTGACACCAGCAGAGACACCAGCAGAGAGACAGCAGACAGACAGCAGCAGAGAGACAGCAGAGACACCAGCAGAGAGACACCAGCAGAGAGACAGCAGACAGACAGCAGCAGAGACACCAACAGAGAGACACCAGCAGAGAGTAGTAGAAGAGTAGTAGTAGAGAGTAGTAGTACAGTAGTAGTATAGTAGTATCACTAGTATCAGTAGTAGTATAGTAGTAGTATCAGTAGTATGAGTAGTAGTATGAGTAGTAGTACAGTAGTAGTACAGCAGCAGTACCTGAAGGTGGCCGGAGTGGCAGTAGTGGTAGTAGTACAGTGGTAGTATAGTAATATAGTAGTAGTACAGCAGTAGTACAGTAGTAATATAGCAGTAGTAGTACAGTAGTAATATAGTAGTAGTACAGCAGTAGTACAGCAGTAGTACAGCAGTACAGCAGTAGTACAGTAGTAGTACAGCAGTAGTACAGTAGTAATATAGTAGTAGTACAGTAGTAGTAGAGTAGTAGTACAGTAGTACAGCAGCAGTACCTGAAGGTGGCAGTAGTGGTAGTAGTACAGTGGTAGTATAGTAGTACAGTAGTAGTACAGTAGTAGTACTAGTAGTAGTACAGTAGTACAGCAGCAGTACCTGAAGGTGGCCGGAGTGGCAGTAGTGGCAGTAGTACAGTGGTAGTATAGTAGTACAGTAGTAGTACTAGTAGTACTACAGTAGTACAGCAGCAGTACCTGAAGGTGGCGGGTACGGAGGCGTCCAGCCCCACGGTGGCGGTCAGGGTCTGGGCGGACCCCTGCGGGACCACGTCGGGGGCCCCGCTCACCGTCAGGTCGGCCATGGGCCTCAGGGTGTCCACCGTCACGTTGAAGTGCTGCACCACGCTGCTGACGTGGTTCATGGCCGTCACCTGAGGAGGAGGGACACCAGTTACTATAATATTAATAATATAATATTATACAATATTAATATTATATTCTATTATATAATTTTTATATTATATAATATTAATATAATATAATATAAATATATTATAAAAAATAATATTATATAATATTATACAATATTAATATAATATAATATTATTTTATTTTATATAATATAATATTATAGAATGAGTGAAGAACGGTGAAGAAGCCATCAGCATTCTGGTGACCTCGGTTGTGTTGTGAGACAGCTGACTGACAGCTGACTGACAGCTGACTGACAGCTGACTGACAGCTGACTGACAGCTGACTGACAGCTGACTGACGGCTGACTGACAGGTGACTGACAGCTGACTGACAGCTGACTGACAGCTGACTGACAGCTGACTGACGGCTGACTGACAGCTGACTGACAGCTGACTGACAGCTGACTGACAGCTGACTGACAGCTGACTGACAGCTGACTGACGGCTGACTGACAGGTGACTGACAGCTGACTGACGGCTGACTGACGGCTGTCTGGCGGCTGACTGACGGCTGACTGACAGGTGACTGACGGCTGACTGACAGGTGACTGACAGGTGACTGACAGCTGACTGACGGCTGACTGACAGGTGACTGGCGGCTGACTGACAGCTGACTGACGGCTGACTGACGGCTGACTGACGGCTGACTGACGGCTGACTGACGGCTGACTGACGGCTGACTGACGGCTGACTGACGGCTGACTGACGGCTGACTGACAGCTGACTGACGGCTGACTGACGGCTGACTGACGGCTGACTGGCGGCTGACTGACGGCTGACTGACGGCTGACTGACAGCTGACTGACGGCTGACTGACGGCTGACTGACGGCTGACTGGCGGCTGACTGACGGCTGACTGGCGGCTGACTGACGGCTGACTGACGGCTGACTGGCGGCTGTCCGGGCGTCTCACCGTGAGCTTGTAGCAGCCCGTGTGCTGGTAGATGACGTTGAGCACCGTGTTGTAGTAGGTGAAGTAGGGCTTGTCGTCCACCGTCCACTTGAAGGTGGGGTTGGACCCCTGGGCCACCGAGGCCGTGTAGCTCTGAGGGACAGAGGAGGAGGGCGTTGGAGAGGGAGGGGCTTCACACACACACACACACACACACACACACACACACAGGGGCACCCACTCACCAGCACCGAGTTCATCAGCACCCTGCTGGTGGGGTGGGGCAGCACCAGCAGCCCCCCCAGCGGCCGCTCCACCCACACGGCCAGCGTCAGGTTCACCTCCGTCACCTCGTTGTGGGCCACCAGCTCCACGGAGACCGGCCCCCGGGGCTCCGCCGCCGCCGCCGCCCCCCCCAGCCCCCCCAGGTCCAGCACCGCGTACAGACCGGGCCCCCCCCCCCCCCTCCCCCCCGGAGCAGACCTCCGGGAGGGCGGAGGCGTACTCCGCCGGGCAGCCCGGCCCGAAGGCGGCGCTGCGGTCGGGGCGCGCGCGCTGGAAGACCTCCGTCCGGTAGCGGGACTCCACCCTCAGCAGCAGGCGGGTGGTGTTGGGCGTGAGGTACAGGGTCCCGTTCTGGGAGGGCGGGTGCAGCACCGTCAGCCCCAGGGGGGGGATCACCCTGATGGGGCAGGACGCTGACACCGGGTAGGACGGCTCGGCGGAGCTCACCTGGGGGGGGGGGCAGACCACAGTCAGTCCTACTCTGGGACTCTGGGACATGAAGACACACTACAGGTGAACGGGGGGACGGCTCCGTAACCACGGAGACCCCTCCAGCAGTCGCGGTTCTCCGTCGGATACGCGATGCAATTCACCGCCCCGATCGATCTCATAGGCTGACTACTGACCATGTAAATAGTGGTTGCAGATAAACTTCCAAAGCTTTTCAAATCTTATTTGGTGATTAATTAGTCCTTAATGTGCAAAGTAAACAAGGTGCAAAGTCAAACCGGGGAAAGTGATTCTGGAAATTAGGACCGATCACAGCCCTTTGCCGTCTCCCTGTCCGTCTCCGTTGCCTCGACGGAGAGTTAAAGAATATTGGAAGCGCACGTAGAGCTACGGAGAGGGTCTGACGGGCTCTCCGTCAACGGAGAGGGCTCTCTGTGTCTACGTACAGCACTTAACGGAGGACTATAAATCCACCCTAACCCTAACCCTAACACTAACCCTAACACTAACCCTAACCCTAACACTAACCCTAACCCTAACCCTAACCCTAACACTAACATTAACCCTAACACTAACCCTAACCCTAACACTAACCCTAACACTAACACTAACACTAACACTAACCCTAACCCTAACACTAACATTAACCCTAACACTAACCCTAATACTAACACTAACCTGACACTAACCCTAACACTAACCCTAACACTAACCCTAACCCTAACCCTAACACTAACACTAACCCTAACCCTAACACTAACACTAACCCTAACACTAACACTAACCCTAACACTAACCCTAACCTGACACTAACCCTAACACTAACACTAACACTAACACTAACCCTAACACTAACACTAACACTAACCCTAACACTAACACTAACCCTAACACAAACCCTAACACTAACCCTAACCTGACACTAACCCTAACACTAACACTAACACTAACACTAACCCTAACACTAACCCTAACACTAACCCTAACCCTAACCCTAACCCTAACACTAACACTAACCCTAACCCTAACCCTAACACTAACACTAACACTAACACTAACCCTAACCCTAACCCTAACCCTAACACTAACCCTAACCTGACACTAACCCTAACACTAACCCTAACACTAACCCTAACCCTAACCCTAACACTAACACTAACCCTAACACTAACCCTAACCCTAACCCTAACCCTAACCTGACACAGGTTATGATACGAGGGTGGTGTGGCTGACCTGCATGGTGTAGATCCCGGTCTGCAGGCCCGCTGAGAGCTGCCCCCCCTGCAGCGTGGTCTCAGCCTGCCCCACGTAGAGCACCCTGACGGGGCACACCACCTCCCCCAGCCAGCCCCCCTCCCCGTCCTCCACCAGCGCCTCCACGTCCAGAACCAGGCCGACCCCGGGGTCTCTGTCCCAGGGGTCTCCGGGGTCTCTGTCTCCAGGGTCGCCAGGGTCTCTGTCTCCAAGGTCTCCAGGGTCTCCAAGGTCTCCAGGGTCTCCAGGGTCTCCAAGGTCTCCAGGGTCTCTGTCTCCAGGGTCTCCAAGGTCTCCAGGGTCTCCAGGGTCTCTGTCTCCAGGGTCTCCAAGGTCTCCAGGGTCTCCAAGGTCTCCAGGGTCTCCATGGTCTCCAGGGTCTCCAAGGTCTCCAGGGTCTCCATGGTCTCCAGGGTCTCCAAGGTCTCCAGGGTCTCCAAGGTCTCCAGGGTTTCCAGGGTCTCTGTCTCCAGGGTCTCTGGGGTCTCTGTCTCCGGGGTCTCTGTCCACCGCGTGGCCCCCCCCCGGGCTGCGAGCCCAGGACCACTCCGATAGGTTGAGGGCTAGGACAGGTTGTCGCCATGGAGACAGCGGGGAGGCGGGGCAGTGGAGGAGGCGACCAGGGCCGGCGTCGTGCTGCAGGGCGATGACGTCACCGGGGGACACCAGCAGGTCTTCTAGATGTTCTCGCACCTGAGGACAGACGGGACACACTCTGGGACACTCTGGGACACTCTGTGTGACACTCTGTGACACTCTGTGACACTCTGGGACACTCTGGGACACTCTGTGTGACACTCTGTGTGACACTCTGGGACACTCTGTGTGACACTCTGTGTGACACTCTGGACACTCTGTGTGACACTCTGTGTGACACTCTGGGACACTCTGTGTGACACTCTGTGTGACACTCTGGGACACTCTGTGTGACACTCTGGGACACTCTGTGTGACACTCTGGGACACTCTGGGACACACACTGTGACACACTCTGTGACACTCTGTGATAGACTGTGACACTCTGTGACACTCTGGGACACAATGTGTGACACTCTGTGACACACTCTGACACTCTGTGTGACACTCTCTGACACTCTGTGACACACTCTGACACTCTGTGTGACACTCTGTGACACTCTGTGACACACTGTGTGACACTCTGGGACACTCTGTGACACACACTGTGACACTCTGGGACACTCTGTGTGGGACACTGTGACACACTGTGTGACACTCTGGGACACTCTGTGACACACACTGTGACACACTCTGTGACACTCTGTGACACACTGTGTGACACTCTGGGACACTCTGTGTGACACACTCTGTGACACTCTGTGACACTCTGTGACACTCTGTGTCACTCGGACGCTTCGACAGACAAAACATGAGGACAACGAGGAAACAACATCAACCTCATTCTGTTGAGCTGCGCACTACACCTCACATCACAATCAGCCACAGAGTGGGGGCCATACCCCCCATAGTGAGCCTCCACTGGTTCCACTGGGAGCTGACAGAGCCCCCCCCCCCCCCCGTAGTGAGCCTCCACTGGTTCCACTGGGAGCTGACAGAGCCCCCCCCCCCCCCCCCCGTAGTGAGCCTCCACTGGTTCCACTGGGAGCTGACAGAGCCCCCCCCCCCCCCCCCCCCCCCCCATAGTGAGCCCCCCTCCTCTCTCACCAGGACGTGCGCTGGCGGGCCGGCGGGGAGCGTCACCAGCACCTCGTCCCTGAGGGAGTACCGGGGCCTCTGCACCCCGGGGGGCAGGGCCCCGGGGGGGAGGGCCCCCCCCGCCTGGGAGACGTTGGGGCCCCAGGAGAGCGGGCAGGGGCTGGAGAGCTCCAGGCAGCGGCCCTGGAACGGGCACCACTGCTGCAGGGAGGGGCAGGGCGCCGGCGGGGGCTGGGGGGGGGCGGGGGGGGGGTCTGAGGGCACACACACCGCCACTGGAGAGCACAGTGCACCGCTGCAACCTGAGGACACACACACACACACACACACACACACACAGGCACGCACACGCATGCGCGCAGGAACACACACACGCACATGCACGCACGCACGCACAGGAACACACACACGCACACACACATACACGCACGCACACACAGGCATACACACATACACACACACAGGCACACACACACACACACGCACGCACACGCACATGCACGCACACGCACGCACGCACGCACGCACGCACGCACACACACACACACACACACACACACACACACACACAGGCACATACACACAAACACACATAGATGAGTGGAGAAGGGGAGGTCAGAGGTCATACTGGTCTAATCGCCTCCAATTTGTGAATCATGTTTTCTTACTGTGTGTCTTCTT
>NW_028178256.1:0-20000 GCF_964030765.1 Micromesistius poutassou | reverse complement strand
GAGGAGAGGAGAGGAGAGGGGAGAGGAAAGAGAGGAGAGGATAGATTGGAGAGAGGAGAGGAGAGAGGAGAGAGGAGAGAGGAGAGAGGAGTTGCGGCTCTGGGGCCTGGGGGTCTAAGGCGTTGGTTGTCTGTCTCTCTGTAGAGCAGCATTAAGGTTTGTGCTATATCTGTTGATGTCCTCCTCTCTCGTCCTCTCTCTCCTCCGTCTCTCCTTCACATCCCGTCTGTTCTGAGCCGCGTGGACAGCGCTCCTGAGCGGCAGGAGGTCTGAGCAGCACAGACATCAGGAGAGACACTGACCTTGTCAGTAGTGACCAAGATCAGCGTGGTGACGCACACGGCCTGGAGGGGGGGGGGGCTGTGTGTGCGTGTCCTGTTGTATTATACACACATTTATGTACACACGTGTGTATGTGTGTGTTTATGTGTGTGTATGCTCATTGGTTTGTGGGTCCTGTGTGTCGTTTGTGTTGTCAATTGTCCCTCATTAAAGATTTAACTCTCTGCGTTGTCAGCAGGTTGTGGTTTGTGTGTGTGAATATTTGTTGTGTGTGAGCATGTTTCTGTGCATGTGTGTTGCTTACATGTGTGTCGCCTGCAGAAGATTTGGTGTCAGACCCAGAATGAGTCCTCACTGACCCCCCCCCCTCACACTGACCCCCCCCCCCCCCCCCCCGACACGCTGCCTTCACCACTGCAGTCTGGGGCCCCCTCTCTGCCCCCCATCTGCCCCCCCCCCCCTCCCCCCTCCCCCCCTCTGCCCCAAGCCCCCCCTCTGCCCCACCCCACCCCCCCCGCCTCCCCTCTGCTCCCCCCCCCTCTGGCCAGAGGCTGCTCTCCTGCCAGCCCAACATCCTGGCCTCTGTCGGCTCATTGGTCGAGGTCTGCACTAATGGGGCTCATTGATTGGATGAATCGATGGTGATTCTATTACATCACTAATGCTCACCCCTCCTGTTCTCCATTAATTAATAGACAAATGATGCCTTTGAACAATTAATTACATTCAATTAGTGAATGAATAAATAAATAAATGTGTACCCTAGCCTACGCATTAAACTCTACACATCATAAGTAGAAGAGAGGCAGTCCACCGGCAAACATCCGTTATATATTGATGAAGATGTTTCTCGATATTCAAGGACGATACAGTTCTGGGGGTGCAGGTCTCGTTCCCAAACAGCCACTGCTGTGGGGGCGTGTCCTCTCCCACACCTCATAGGGTTAGGGTTACAGACCAGCTCCCTGGTCCTCACTCTGGTCCTCACTCTGGTCCTCACCCTGGTCCTCACTCTGGTCCTCACTCTGGTCCTCACTCTGGTCCTCACTCTGGTCCTCACCCTGGTCCTCACCCTGGTCCTCACTCTGGTCCTCACTCTGGTCCTCACCCTGGTCCTCACCCTGGTCCTCACTCTGGTCCTCACCCTGGTGCTGTACAGCCACTCTGCCGGCTGCAGGCTGCTCACCCAGAGGCCTCACCCAGAGGCCTCCCTGCTCTCAGTACGGGGGGGACCCCATAGTTCAGTCAAACCCGACACACTGACCCCACTGAGGGCTCTGAACAGATGGACTAACATTTAGACGCCTTAATGCAGAGCTCTGGGGTCAACCAGAGGATGGTGTCCAGTCTGACCTGTTGTTCACCTGATAGAGAAAACCATGTGAGTAATATCTGTGGGGGTCAGGGGGTCAGGGGGTACAGGGGGCACAGCGGGGTACAGGGGGTCAGGGGTACAGGGGGTCAGGGGGTACAGTGGGGTACAGCGGGGTACAGCAGGGTACAGGGGGTACAGCAGGGTACAGGGGGTACAGAGGGTACAGGGGGTACAGGGGGGTACAGGGGGTACAGCGGGACCTCTCAACACCATGTTTCTGCAAGGCGATTTGAAATGAGCGGGACGCAGTAAAAAGAGTTTTAAGAGGATGTGTTGAAGCAGTACAAAGAGTTTTAAGAGGATGTGTTGAAGCAGTACAAAGAGTTTTAAGAGGATCTGTTGAAGCAGTACAAAGAGTTTTAAGAGGATCTGTTGAAGCAGTACAAAGAGTTTTAAGAGGATGTGTTGAAGCAGTACAAAGCGTTTTAAGAGGATGTGTTGTAGCATTACCGGTGTCTTTGTTTTCCGGTTATGTAATGCTCTCTGTTTCTGCATAATTGTCTTGTGATAACGAGGATTATGAGTTATCTGATTTCAGGGTTTGATATGATCTGTCTCTCTCCGCCCTGAGTGGTCATCTGAGTCCGTTACACCGTGATGTCACCGGGGCGAACTGCCATTAGAGGAGGAACATCAGGCTGTTGCTCTTAGCAACAAGCAATCTCCTTCAAGATATGATTTGTGATGCTACAATTCATTTAGTTTACAGAACTCACAATCTTAAACTCTATTCTGGATCTTATCCAAGGGTTCTACTGAACACAAATAAAGCCTGGATAATAAACATGATCAAAATGAAATACTTGCAAGACGGTTGTTCACCCACAGATGTAGGCTGGAGGGTATTAGTGGCTTCAGCGTGGGGCTGCTAACATCAGTGTAACGCCTGCTGTATTCTCAGCAGGAGCCAAAGAGAGCAGCTCACTTAAACAGAGGATTATGATCTCAAAGATATCACAGTGAGCCATTGTTGGCCCTCATTGTTGACTGTACAGCAGCGGCCTGCCTGGCAGCGTCCACCAGGGAACCACAGGTCTGTGATAGGGACGTACTGGAGGAACTCAGGGGACTGTCTGATATGAAGTCGCTGGCTGGCCGCGGTGTGACCCAGAGAGGGAGATGTGTGGCTGTTGAGGGCTGTCAGAGCACCAGAACAATTACTAGTCTTCTTCTTTATTCTGCGTGGGGATCCGGGAATAGAAGCGTGGCACTAGCAGAGCTCTGTCACCGTCCATTAGGCAGAAGGCTCCGGAGAGGCGGTGTTGACCTGGCCAGCTACAAGAGCGTAGCCGAGCCCTTTTTAATGAGGAGTTGAATGCTTTTTTTTTGGCATTACATTTATTTTCTCGCCATAATGTAACGCAATTCCAACTGCTCGTTTTGTTCAGGCTATTTTAATTGTTGCTTACTTTGGATGTTTTTCTACGGGAAGACATAGGGAAGTCCACTGGGACTGGTCCCAGTGGACAGAGGACTGGTCCCAGAGGACAGAGGACTGGTCCCAGAGGACTGGTCCCAGTGGACAGAGGACTGGTCCCAGTGGAGCACTGGTCCCAGAGGACAGAGGACTGGTCCCAGAGGACAGAGGACTGGTCCCAGAGGAGGACTGGTCCCAGTGGACAGAGGACTGGTCCCAGTGGAGTACTGGTCCCAGTGGACAGAGGACTGGTCCCAGTGGAGTACTGGTCCCAGTGGACAGAGGACTGGTCCCAGTGGACAGAGGACTGGTCCCAGAGGACAGAGGACTGGTCCCAGAGTACTGGTCCCAGTGGACAGAGGACTGGTCCCAGAGGACAGAGGACTGGTCCCAGTGGAGTACTGGTCCCAGTGGACAGAGGACTGGTCCCAGTGGAGTACTGGTCCCAGTGGACAGAGGACTGGTCCCAGTGGACAGAGGACTGGTCCCAGAGGACAGAGTACTGGTCCCAGAGGACTGGTCCCAGTGGAGGACTGGTCCCAGAGGACAGAGGACTGGTCCCAGTGGACAGAGGACTGGTCCCAGAGGACTGGTCCCAGTGGACAGAGGACTGGTCCCAGTGGAGCACTGGTCCCAGAGGACAGAGGACTGGTCCCAGTGGAGGACTGGTCCCAGAGGACAGAGGACTGGTCCCAGTGGACAGAGGACTGGTCCCAGAGGAGGACTGGTCCCAGTGGACAGAGGACTGGTCCCAGAGGACTGGTCCCAGTGGACAGAGGACTGGTCCCAGTGGAGCACTGGTCCCAGAGGACAGAGGACTGGTCCCAGTGGAGGACTGGTCCCAGTGGACAGAGCACTGGTCCCAGTGGACAGAGGACTGGTCCCAGTGGACAGATGAGGAGTTGAATGCTTTTTTTTTGGCATTACATTTATTTTCTCGCCATAATGTAACGCAATTCCAACTGCTCGTTTTGTTCAGGCTATTTTAATTGTTGCTTACTTTGGATGTTTTTCTACGGGAAGACATAGGGAAGTCCACTGGGACTGGTCCCAGTGGACAGAGGACTGGTCCCAGAGGACAGAGGACTGGTCCCAGAGGACTGGTCCCAGTGGACAGAGGACTGGTCCCAGTGGAGCACTGGTCCCAGAGGACAGAGGACTGGTCCCAGAGGACAGAGGACTGGTCCCAGAGGAGGACTGGTCCCAGTGGACAGAGGACTGGTCCCAGTGGAGTACTGGTCCCAGTGGACAGAGGACTGGTCCCAGTGGAGTACTGGTCCCAGTGGACAGAGGACTGGTCCCAGTGGACAGAGGACTGGTCCCAGAGGACAGAGGACTGGTCCCAGAGGACTGGTCCCAGTGGACAGAGGACTGGTCCCAGAGGACAGAGGACTGGTCCCAGTGGAGTACTGGTCCCAGTGGACAGAGGACTGGTCCCAGTGGAGTACTGGTCCCAGTGGACAGAGGACTGGTCCCAGTGGACAGAGGACTGGTCCCAGAGGACAGAGTACTGGTCCCAGAGGACTGGTCCCAGTGGAGGACTGGTCCCAGAGGACAGAGGACTGGTCCCAGTGGACAGAGGACTGGTCCCAGTGGACAGAGGACTGGTCCCAGAGGACTGGTCCCAGTGGACAGAGGACTGGTCCCAGTGGAGCACTGGTCCCAGAGGACAGAGGACTGGTCCCAGTGGAGGACTGGTCCCAGAGGACAGAGGACTGGTCCCAGTGGACAGAGGACTGGTCCCAGAGGAGGACTGGTCCCAGTGGACAGAGGACTGGTCCCAGAGGACTGGTCCCAGTGGACAGAGGACTGGTCCCAGTGGAGCACTGGTCCCAGAGGACAGAGGACTGGTCCCAGTGGAGGACTGGTCCCAGTGGACAGAGCACTGGTCCCAGTGGACAGAGGACTGGTCCCAGTGGACAGAGGACTGGTCCCAGAGGACAGAGGACTGGTCCCAGTGGAGCACTGGTCCCAGAGGACAGAGGACTGGTCCCAGTGGAGTACTGGTCCCAGTGGACAGAGGACTGGTCCCAGAGGACAGAGGACTGGTCCCAGAGGACAGAGGACTGGTCCCAGAGGACTGGTCCCAGTGGACAGAGGACTGGTCCCAGAGGACAGAGGACTGGTCCCAGAGGACAGAGGACTGGTCCCAGAGGAGGACTGGTCCCAGTGGACAGAGGACTGGTCCCAGAGGACAGAGGACTGGTCCCAGAGGACTGGTCCCAGAGGACAGAGGACTGGTCCCAGAGGACAGAGGACTGGTCCCAGAGGAGGACTGGTCCCAGAGGACAGAGGACTGGTCCCAGAGGACAGAGGACTGGTCCCAGTGGACAGAGGACTGGTCCCAGAGGACAGAGGACTGGTCCCAGTGGACAGAGGACTGGTCCCAGAGGAGGACTGGTCCCAGTGGACAGAGGACTGGTCCCAGAGGACAGAGAGGACTGGTCCCAGTGGAGCACTGGTCCCAGTGGACAGAGGACTGGTCCCAGAGGACAGAGGACTGGTCCCAGTGGACAGAGGACTGGTCCCAGTGGAGGACTGGTCCCAGAGGACAGAGGACTGGTCCCAGAGGACAGAGGACTGGTCCCAGTGGACAGAGGACTGGTCCCAGAGGAGGACTGGTCCCAGTGGAGGACTGGTCCCAGAGGACTGGTCCCAGTGGACAGAGGACTGGTCCCAGTGGAGTACTGGTCCCAGTGGACAGAGGACTGGTCCCAGTGGACAGAGGACTGGTCCCAGAGGACAGAGGACTGGTCCCAGTGGACAGAGGACTGGTCCCAGTGGAGCACTGGTCTTAGAGGACAGAGGACTGGTCCCAGTGGAGTACTGGTCCCAGAGGACAGAGGACTGGTCCCAGAGGACAGAGGACTGGTCCCAGTGGACAGAGGACTGGTCCCAGAGGAGGACTGGTCCCAGAGGACAGAGGACTGGTCCCAGTGGACAGAGGACTGGTCCCAGAGGACAGAGGACTGGTCCCAGTGGACAGAGGACTGGTCCCAGAGGAGGACTGGTCCCAGTGGAGTACTGGTCCCAGTGGACAGAGGACTGGTCCCAGAGGACAGAGGACTGGTCCCAGAGGACAGAGGACTGGTCCCAGTGGAGCACTGGTCCCAGTGGACAGAGGACTGGTCCCAGAGGACAGAGGACTGGTCCCAGTGGACAGAGGACTGGTCCCAGTGGAGCACTGGTCCCAGTGGACAGAGGACTGGTCCCAGTGGACAGAGGACTGGTCCCAGTGGACAGAGGACTGGTCCCAGAGGAGGACTGGTCCCAGAGGACTGGTCCCAGTGGACAGAGGACTGGTCCCAGTGGACAGAGGACTGGTCCCAGTGGAGTACTGGTCCCAGAGGACAGAGGACTGGTCCCAGTGGACAGAGGACTGGTCCCAGAGGACAGAGGACTGGTCCCAGAGTACTGGTCCCAGTGGACAGAGGACTGGTCCCAGAGGACAGAGGACTGGTCCCAGTGGAGTACTGGTCCCAGTGGACAGAGGACTGGTCCCAGTGGAGTACTGGTCCCAGTGGACAGAGGACTGGTCCCAGTGGACAGAGGACTGGTCCCAGAGGACAGAGTACTGGTCCCAGAGGACTGGTCCCAGTGGAGGACTGGTCCCAGAGGACAGAGGACTGGTCCCAGTGGACAGAGGACTGGTCCCAGAGGACTGGTCCCAGTGGACAGAGGACTGGTCCCAGTGGAGCACTGGTCCCAGAGGACAGAGGACTGGTCCCAGTGGAGGACTGGTCCCAGAGGACAGAGGACTGGTCCCAGTGGACAGAGGACTGGTCCCAGAGGAGGACTGGTCCCAGTGGACAGAGGACTGGTCCCAGAGGACTGGTCCCAGTGGACAGAGGACTGGTCCCAGTGGAGCACTGGTCCCAGAGGACAGAGGACTGGTCCCAGTGGAGGACTGGTCCCAGTGGACAGAGCACTGGTCCCAGTGGACAGAGGACTGGTCCCAGTGGACAGATGAGGAGTTGAATGCTTTTTTTTTGGCATTACATTTATTTTCTCGCCATAATGTAACGCAATTCCAACTGCTCGTTTTGTTCAGGCTATTTTAATTGTTGCTTACTTTGGATGTTTTTCTACGGGAAGACATAGGGAAGTCCACTGGGACTGGTCCCAGTGGACAGAGGACTGGTCCCAGAGGACAGAGGACTGGTCCCAGAGGACTGGTCCCAGTGGACAGAGGACTGGTCCCAGTGGAGCACTGGTCCCAGAGGACAGAGGACTGGTCCCAGAGGACAGAGGACTGGTCCCAGAGGAGGACTGGTCCCAGTGGACAGAGGACTGGTCCCAGTGGAGTACTGGTCCCAGTGGACAGAGGACTGGTCCCAGTGGAGTACTGGTCCCAGTGGACAGAGGACTGGTCCCAGTGGACAGAGGACTGGTCCCAGAGGACAGAGGACTGGTCCCAGAGGACTGGTCCCAGTGGACAGAGGACTGGTCCCAGAGGACAGAGGACTGGTCCCAGTGGAGTACTGGTCCCAGTGGACAGAGGACTGGTCCCAGTGGAGTACTGGTCCCAGTGGACAGAGGACTGGTCCCAGTGGACAGAGGACTGGTCCCAGAGGACAGAGTACTGGTCCCAGAGGACTGGTCCCAGTGGAGGACTGGTCCCAGAGGACAGAGGACTGGTCCCAGTGGACAGAGGACTGGTCCCAGTGGACAGAGGACTGGTCCCAGAGGACTGGTCCCAGTGGACAGAGGACTGGTCCCAGTGGAGCACTGGTCCCAGAGGACAGAGGACTGGTCCCAGTGGAGGACTGGTCCCAGAGGACAGAGGACTGGTCCCAGTGGACAGAGGACTGGTCCCAGAGGAGGACTGGTCCCAGTGGACAGAGGACTGGTCCCAGAGGACTGGTCCCAGTGGACAGAGGACTGGTCCCAGTGGAGCACTGGTCCCAGAGGACAGAGGACTGGTCCCAGTGGAGGACTGGTCCCAGTGGACAGAGCACTGGTCCCAGTGGACAGAGGACTGGTCCCAGTGGACAGAGGACTGGTCCCAGAGGACAGAGGACTGGTCCCAGTGGAGCACTGGTCCCAGAGGACAGAGGACTGGTCCCAGTGGAGTACTGGTCCCAGTGGACAGAGGACTGGTCCCAGAGGACAGAGGACTGGTCCCAGAGGACAGAGGACTGGTCCCAGAGGACTGGTCCCAGTGGACAGAGGACTGGTCCCAGAGGACAGAGGACTGGTCCCAGAGGACAGAGGACTGGTCCCAGAGGAGGACTGGTCCCAGTGGACAGAGGACTGGTCCCAGAGGACAGAGGACTGGTCCCAGAGGACTGGTCCCAGAGGACAGAGGACTGGTCCCAGAGGACAGAGGACTGGTCCCAGAGGAGGACTGGTCCCAGAGGACAGAGGACTGGTCCCAGAGGACAGAGGACTGGTCCCAGTGGACAGAGGACTGGTCCCAGAGGACAGAGGACTGGTCCCAGTGGACAGAGGACTGGTCCCAGAGGAGGACTGGTCCCAGTGGACAGAGGACTGGTCCCAGAGGACAGAGAGGACTGGTCCCAGTGGAGCACTGGTCCCAGTGGACAGAGGACTGGTCCCAGAGGACAGAGGACTGGTCCCAGTGGACAGAGGACTGGTCCCAGTGGAGGACTGGTCCCAGAGGACAGAGGACTGGTCCCAGAGGACAGAGGACTGGTCCCAGTGGACAGAGGACTGGTCCCAGAGGAGGACTGGTCCCAGTGGAGGACTGGTCCCAGAGGACTGGTCCCAGTGGACAGAGGACTGGTCCCAGTGGAGTACTGGTCCCAGTGGACAGAGGACTGGTCCCAGTGGACAGAGGACTGGTCCCAGAGGACAGAGGACTGGTCCCAGTGGACAGAGGACTGGTCCCAGTGGAGCACTGGTCTTAGAGGACAGAGGACTGGTCCCAGTGGAGTACTGGTCCCAGAGGACAGAGGACTGGTCCCAGAGGACAGAGGACTGGTCCCAGTGGACAGAGGACTGGTCCCAGAGGAGGACTGGTCCCAGAGGACAGAGGACTGGTCCCAGTGGACAGAGGACTGGTCCCAGAGGACAGAGGACTGGTCCCAGTGGACAGAGGACTGGTCCCAGAGGAGGACTGGTCCCAGTGGAGTACTGGTCCCAGTGGACAGAGGACTGGTCCCAGAGGACAGAGGACTGGTCCCAGAGGACAGAGGACTGGTCCCAGTGGAGCACTGGTCCCAGTGGACAGAGGACTGGTCCCAGAGGACAGAGGACTGGTCCCAGTGGACAGAGGACTGGTCCCAGTGGAGCACTGGTCCCAGTGGACAGAGGACTGGTCCCAGTGGACAGAGGACTGGTCCCAGTGGACAGAGGACTGGTCCCAGAGGAGGACTGGTCCCAGAGGACTGGTCCCAGTGGACAGAGGACTGGTCCCAGTGGACAGAGGACTGGTCCCAGTGGAGTACTGGTCCCAGAGGACAGAGGACTGGTCCCAGTGGACAGAGGACTGGTCCCAGTGGAGCACTGGTCCCAGAGGACAGAGGACTGGTCCCAGTGGAGTACTGGTCCCAGAGGACAGAGGACTGGTCCCAGAGGACAGAGGACTGGTCCCAGAGGACAGAGGACTGGTCCCAGTGGACAGAGGACTGGTCCCAGAGGACAGAGGACTGGTCCCAGAGGAGCACTGGTCCCAGTGGACAGAGGACTGGTCCCAGTGGACAGAGGACTGGTCCCAGTGGAGTACTGGTCCCAGTGGACAGAGGACTGGTCCCAGTGGACAGAGGACTGGTCCCAGAGGAGCACTGGTCCCAGTGGACAGAGGACTGGTCCCAGAGGACAGAGGACTGGTCCCAGTGGACAGAGGACTGGTCCCAGTGGACAGAGGACTGGTCCCAGAGGACAGAGGACTGGTCCCAGTGGAGCACTGGTCCCAGTGGACAGAGGACTGGTCCCAGAGGACAGAGGACTGGTCCCAGTGGAGGACTGGTCCCAGTGGACAGAGGACTGGTCCCAGAGGATTGGTCCCAGAGGACAGAGGACTGGTCCCAGTGGAGCACTGGTCACAGAGGACTGGTCCCAGAGGACAGAGGACTGGTCCCAGAGGACAGAGGACTGGTCCCAGAGGACAGAGGACTGGTCCCAGTGGAGCACTGGTCCCAGAGGACAGAGGACTGGTCCCAGAGGACAGAGGACTGGTCCCAGTGGAGTACTGGTCCCAGTGGACAGAGGACTGGTCCCAGTGGACAGAGGACTGGTCCCAGTGGACAGAGGACTGGTCCCAGTGGAGGACTGGTCCCAGTGGACAGAGGACTGGTCCCAGTGGAGGACTGGTCCCAGTGGACAGAGGACTGGTCCCAGTGGAGCACTGGTCCCAGAGGACAGAGCACTGGTCCCAGAGGACAGAGGACTGGTCCCAGTGGACAGAGGACTGGTCCCAGAGGACAGAGGACTGGTCCCAGAGGACTGGTCCCAGTGGAGGACTGGTCCCAGAGGACTGGTCCCAGTGGAGGACTGGTCCCAGAGGACTGGTCCCAGTGGAGTACTGGTCCCAGAGGACAGAGGACTGGTCCCAGTGGACAGAGGACTGGTCCCAGAGGACTGGTCCCAGTGGAGTACTGGTCCCAGAGGACAGAGGACTGGTCCCAGTGGACAGAGGACTGGTCCCAGAGGACTGGTCCCAGTGGAGTACTGGTCCCAGAGGACAGAGGACTGGTCCCAGTGGAGGACTGGTCCCAGAGGACAGAGGACTGGTCCCAGTGGAGTACTGATCCCAGAGGACAGAGGACTGGTCCCAGAGGACAGAGGACTGGTCCCAGTGGACAGAGGACTGGTCCCAGAGGACAGAGGACTGGTCCCAGTGGAGCACTGGTCCCAGAGGACAGAGGACTGGTCCCAGTGGACAGAGGACTGGTCCCAGAGGAGGACTGGTCCCAGTGGACAGAGGACTGGTCCCAGAGGACAGAGGACTGGTCCCAGAGGACAGAGGACTGGTCCCAGTGGAGCACTGGTCCCAGTGGACAGAGGACTGGTCCCAGAGGACAGAGGACTGGTCCCAGTGGACAGAGGACTGGTCCCAGTGGAGGACTGGTCCCACAGGACAGAGGACTGGTCCCAGAGGACAGAGGACTGGTCCCAGAGGACAGAGGACTGGTCCCAGTGGACAGAGGACTGGTCCCAGAGGAGGACTGGTCCCAGAGGACAGAGGACTGGTCCCAGTGGAGGACTGGTCCCAGAGGACTGGTCCCAGTGGACAGAGGACTGGTCCCAGAGGACTGGTCCCAGTGGACAGAGGACTGGTCCCAGTGGAGCACTGGTCCCAGAGGACAGAGGACTGGTCCCAGTGGACAGAGGACTGGTCCCAGTGGAGCACTGGTCCCAGAGGACAGAGGACTGGTCCCAGTGGAGTACTGGTCCCAGAGGACAGAGGACTGGTCCCAGTGGACAGAGGACTGGTCCCAGAGGAGGACTGGTCCCAGAGGACAGAGGACTGGTCCCAGTGGACAGAGGACTGGTCCCAGAGGAGGACTGGTCCCAGAGGACAGAGGACTGGTCCCAGTGGACAGAGGACTGGTCCCAGAGGAGGACTGGTCCCAGTGGAGTACTGGTCCCAGTGGACAGAGGACTGGTCCCAGTGGACAGAGGACTGGTCCCAGAGGACTGGTCCCAGAGGACTGGTCCCAGAGGACAGAGGACTGGTCCCAGTGGAGCACTGGTCCCAGTGGACAGAGGACTGGTCCCAGAGGACAGAGGACTGGTCCCAGTGGACAGAGGACTGGTCCCAGTGGAGCACTGGTCCCAGTGGACAGAGGACTGGTCCCAGAGGACAGAGGACTGGTCCCAGAGGACAGAGCACTGGTCCCAGTGGACAGAGGACTGGTCCCAGTGGACAGAGGACTGGTCCCAGAGGAGGACTGGTCCCAGTGGACAGAGGACTGGTCCCAGTGGACAGAGGACTGGTCCCAGTGGAGTACTGGTCCCAGAGGACAGAGGACTGGTCCCAGTGGACAGAGGACTGGTCCCAGTGGAGCACTGGTCCCAGAGGACAGAGGACTGGTCCCAGTGGAGTACTGGTCCCAGAGGACAGAGGACTGGTCCCAGAGGACAGAGCACTGGTCCCAGAGGACAGAGGACTGGTCCCAGAGGACAGAGGACTGGTCCCAGTGGACAGAGGACTGGTCCCAGAGGACAGAGGACTGGTCCCAGAGGACAGAGGACTGGTCCCAGTGGAGCACTGGTCCCAGAGGACTGGTCCCAGTGGAGGACTGGTCCCAGAGGACAGAGGACTGGTCCCAGAGGACAGAGGACTGGTCCCAGTGGAGCACTGGTCCCAGAGGACAGAGGACTGGTCCCAGAGGACAGAGGACTGGTCCCAGAGGACAGAGGACTGGTCCCAGTGGAGTACTGGTCCCAGTGGACAGAGGACTGGTCCCAGTGGACAGAGGACTGGTCCCAGAGGACAGAGGACTGGTCCCAGAGGACTGGTCCCAGTGGAGGACTGGTCCCAGAGGACAGAGGACTGGTCCCAGTGGACAGAGGACTGGTCCCAGTGGAGCACTGGTCCCAGTGGACAGAGGACTGGTCCCAGTGGAGCACTGGTCCCAGAGGACAGAGGACTGGTCCCAGAGGACAGAGGACTGGTCCCAGAGGACTGGTCCCAGTGGAGGACTGGTCCCAGAGGACAGAGGACTGGTCCCAGTGGACAGAGGACTGGTCCCAGTGGAGCACTGGTCCCAGAGGACAGAGGACTGGTCCCAGTGGAGTACTGGTCCCAGAGGACAGAGGACTGGTCCCAGAGGACTGGTCCCAGTGGAGGACTGGTCCCAGAGGACTGGTCCCAGTGGAGGACTGGTCCCAGAGGACTGGTCCCAGTGGACAGAGGACTGGTCCCAGTGGACAGAGGACTGGTCCCAGTGGAGGACTGGTCCCAGTGGACAGAGGACTGGTCCCAGTGGACAGAGGACTGGTCCCAGTGGAGGACTGGTCCCAGTGGACAGAGCACTGGTCCCAGAGGACTGGTCCCAGTGGAGCACTGGTCCCAGAGGACTGGCAGTGGACGAACACTGCATAAGAGAACAGAGTATGGGGGGGGAGGGGGGTCACTTACATGTGAAGAAATAACATTTTTATTTATTTAAATTACTGTCCAGATGCCCCAAACAATTTGTTATTGAGAGGGAGGGAGAGTGAGAGACAAAGAGAGAAAGAGAGAGAGAGAGAGAGAGAGAGAGAGAGAGAGAGAGAGAGAGAGAGGGAGAGAGAGAGAATCACAGGCCTGTCATATCCATAAACAACATCAATGTTGTTTAGCTGCCGAGGTAAATCCATTATTCTTGATCCAATGAAATACTCAGAATAGCTCCTGTTGATCTCTGGACATGGTCTTCTTCTCTTTAACTCAAAACCCTTTAGACTTAAGACTCTCAGATAAACTGATAGCAGTAGGGACCAGCTGTGTGAACGCTGGTCACTAAATGAACATGCTGAACACACACATCACTAAATGAACATACTACACACACACATCGACAAAATCATATACTGCCATGGAATAAATTACAATTACATAAAAACAAAAAATAACCATCAGTGTCAGGAAAGATATTTAATTTTTTTCGTGTCCATAATAGATGAAGGGAGCAAGTAATATGAGCAGCATGTTGAAACAGATCAACGTGTTTCCTCTGGTGGGCTGCAGTAGCACCCCTCCCCCATTCATAAACATAAGACTCATCCTAAAGATAACGCTCTGGGGCCTAGGATCTCATTCATAATTCATACGCTCACAAAAATGCAGACAAAGCAGCAATTGGCATGTAAAAAAAAAGACAACATCACACACACACACACACACACACACACACACAGCCTCACACACCACACACACAGCCTCACACACACACACACACACACACCCTCGCACACACCACACACACACACCCTCACACACCACACACCCTCACACACACACACACACACACACACACACACACACACACACACACACACACACACACACACACACACACACACACACACACACACACACACACACACACACACACACATGCAGCCACCCTTCCTTTGTGTGGTTATTTTTTAATCCTGGGTGAATAAGAGTGAATTTGGGTCAGGGGGGGGTTAAACAAAGGCCTCCGCATTAGACTGGGTCACATGACGCAGGCCGTAGCAGCAGGGGGTCGGTCTGGGTCACATGACGCAGGCCGTAGCAGCAGGGGGCGGGCTGGGTCACATGACGCAGGCCGTAGCAGCAGGGGTCGGGCTGGGTCACATGACACAGGCCGTAGCAGCAGGGGGCGGAGTCTCAGAGTTAAGGACCCCAACTTACCAGGAAGTCTGGAGTCACAGACGTAAACAGAAGAGTCCTCCTGACTCACCCTGACACTGAGGACGCTTGACGTCTTGAGTTCTTCTACCTCATGTGATGAGGCTGTGAGGCCCGCGGCCACAGGGAGGAGAACCAACCACCAGCGTCTGCCTCAGAGCACCACTGAGGACCCGCCCCTCTCTGCCTATTGGCCGGCCCATGAGGTAGACCACAGCACAGAGGGAGGGCCAATCGTTACTGACCTCTGACCTATAACCATTTCCATCTGATTGGGAGCTTGGAGTCATACGTTTGAACCCTGTTATGAACCACTGTAATCATCATCTAGTAGTAAGGGATAATGTATAGAACGCCGGTCATTATCGGAAAAATAAGCCCCGACAGGGCGAACCGGACACCGACGCGAAGCGGAGGGGTCTTGCTTCGCCCTGAAGGGGCTTATTTTAGATAATTACCGGCAACGTTCTATACATTACCCTGCTTATTACACGGCTACTTGCCAAAACAAAAAAATAACTTCACATGGTGTGTCTTTTTACAATTTATTTGTTACCAGCATCCGTAGTGTTGATCAGCAGAGAAATAGTCCGCCAAAGACGTTGACGTCACTTAGCAACTGAATCCGCTGGGGTTGATAAGTTACCGGACTACATGCGGAGTGATACGAAAGACGTGAATCAGAGGCAAAAAATTCACTTTCCTTCATATGCTTAGCAACGGTCATTATTGAAAATAATTGACCACCAGAAGTCGGGAAGGCAAGTGAACGGAGCGTTGCACAGCGTTGAGGAGAGCCGTGGAATAACCATTCATAACTGCTCAACAATGTCTGTTCATGGAGAACAATGCTTTATAAATGATGAACTCACTGTTTACAACTACGTTATTAATACTTCAATGTTTCAGTTATTATAAAGTGCTTCCAATGGATGTTTGTTTGGGTTATTTTCTTCAAGTTCTCCACGATAATCCAAATGACTTTGTCACCCTGCAGGATGCTGCTCTGCCCCAGAGAGACTCGCTCTGATTACATCTGCTACATTCACATCTATCATCAGCTTTCAGCCTGCACACACACACACACACACACACACACACACACACACACACACACACACACACACACACACACACACACACACACACACACACACACACACACACACACACACACACACATACCTGCAGTGGCAGCGCTGACTGTGGGCAGATGTTTGTCACATGTGTGTGTTCTCGCAGAGACGCGCCCGGACTGCAGGACGGTCGCTCTGCGTCTCACCTCCTCTAGAGCCGTCTCACCCCCCGGTCTTCAGGTTAGAGCTGTCTCACCCCCCGCTGTTCAGGTTAGAGCTGTCTCACCTCCTCTAGAGCCGTCTCACCCCCCGGTCTTCAGGTTAGAGCTGTCTCACCCCCCGCTGTTCAGGTTAGAGCTGTCTCACCTCCTCTAGAGCCGTCTCACCCCCCGGTCTTCAGGTTAGAGCTGTCTCACCCCCCGCTGTTCAGGTTAGAGCTGTCTCACCTCCTCTAGAGCCGTCTCACCCCCCGGTCTTCAGGTTAGAGCTGTCTCACCTCCTCTAGAGCCGTCTCACCCCCCGGTCTTCAGGTTAGAGCTGTCTCACCTCCTCTAGAGCCGTCTCACCCCCCGGTCTTCAGGTTAGAGCTGTCTCACCTCCTCTAGAGCCGTCTCACCTCCTCTAGAGCTGTCTCACCCCCCGGTCTTCAGGTTAGAGCTGTCTCACCCCCGGTCTTCAGGTTAGAGCTGTCTCACCCCCGGTTTTCTGGTTCCTGTAGTTCCTTTCTGCTGCAGCCTGATTGGCTGTGAGGCTCTTATTCTTCAGCTTGTGTGTCTCTCTGTTCCTGCTCCGCAGAGCGCCGGAGTGGAGCGGAGGAGGTGGAGCGGTGGGGAGGAGGTGGAGCGGTGGGGAGGAGGTGGAGCGGTGGGGAGGAGGTGGAGCGGTGTGGAGGAGGTGGAGCGGTGTGGAGCGGTGGGGAGGAGGTGGAGCGGTGTGGAGGAGGTGGAGCGGTGGGGAGGAGGTGGAGCGGTGAGGAGCGGTGCGGAGGAGGTGGAGCGGTGTGGAGGAGGTGGAGCGGTGTGGAGGAGGTGGAGCGGTGGGGAGGAGGTGGAGCGGTGGGGAGGAGGTGGAGCGGTGGGGAGGAGGTGGAGCGGTGGGGAGGAGGTGGAGCGGTGTGGAGCGGTGGGGAGGAGGTGGAGCGGTGTGGAGCGGTGGGGAGGAGGTGGAGCGGTGGGGAGGAGGTGGAGCGGTGGAGCGGTGGGGAGGAGGTGGAGCGGTGGGGAGGAGGTGGAGCGGTGTGGAGCGGTGGGGAGGAGGTGGAGCGGTGGAGCGGTGGGGAGCGGTGGGGAGCGGTGGGGAGCGGTGTGGAGGAGGTGGAGGAGGTGGAGCGGTGTGGAGGAGGTGGAGCGGTGGGGAGGAGGTGGAGCGGTGTGGAGGAGGTGGAGCGGTGTGGAGGAGGTGGAGGAGGTGGAGCGGTGTGGAGGAGGTGGAGCGGTGGGGAGGAGGTGGAGCGGTGTGGAGGAGGTGGAGCGGTGTGGAGCGGTGGGGAGCGGTGTGGAGGAGGTGGAGCGGTGGGGAGGAGGTGGAGCGGTGTGGAGGAGGTGGAGCGGTGTGGAGCGGTGGGGAGGAGGTGGAGCGGTGTGGAGGAGGTGGAGCGGTGGGGAGGAGGTGGAGCGGTGAGGAGCGGTGCGGAGGAGGTGGAGCGGTGTGGAGGAGGTGGAGCGGTGGGGAGGAGGTGGAGCGGTGGGGAGGAGGTGGAGCGGTGGGGAGGAGGTGGAGCGGTGTGGAGCGGTGGGGAGGAGGTGGAGCGGTGGAGCGGTGGGGAGGAGGTGGAGCGGTGGGGAGGAGGTGGAGCGGTGTGGAGCGGTGGGGAGGAGGTGGAGCGGTGGAGCGGTGGGGAGCGGTGGGGAGCGGTGTGGAGGAGGTGGAGGAGGTGGAGCGGTGTGGAGGAGGTGGAGCGGTGGGGAGGAGGTGGAGCGGTGTGGAGGAGGTGGAGCGGTGTGGAGGAGGTGGAGGAGGTGGAGCGGTGTGGAGGAGGTGGAGCGGTGGGGAGGAGGTGGAGCGGTGTGGAGGAGGTGGAGCGGTGTGGAGCGGTGGGGAGGAGGTGGAGCGGTGTGGAGTGGTGGGGAGGAGGTGGAGCGGTGGGGAGGAGGTGGAGCGGTGGGGAGCGGTGTGGAGGAGGTGGAGCGGTGTGGAGCGGTGGAGCGGTGGGGAGCGGTGTGGAGCGGTGGGGAGGAGGTGGAGCGGTGGGGAGGAGGTGGAGCGGTGTGGAGCGGTGGGGAGGAGGTGGAGCGGTGTGGAGCGGTGGAGCGGTGGGGAGGAGGTGGAGCGGTGGGGAGGAGGTGGAGCGGTGTGGAGCGGTGGGGAGGAGGTGGAGCGGTGAGGAGGAGGTGGAGCGGTGTGGAGCGGTGGAGCGGTGGGGAGCGGTGTGGAGCGGTGGGGAGGAGGTGGAGCGGTGTGGAGGAGGTGGAGCGGTGGGGAGCGGTGTGGAGCGGTGGGGAGGAGGTGGAGCGGTGGAGCGGTGGGGAGGAGGTGGAGCGGTGTGGAGGAGGTGGAGCGGTGGGGAGCGGTGTGGAGCGGTGGGGAGGAGGTGGAGCGGTGGAGCGGTGGGGAGGAGGTGGAGCGGTGTGGAGCGGTGGGGAGGAGGTGGAGCGGTGTGGAGCGGTGGGGAGCGGTGTGGAGGAGGTGGAGCGGTGTGGAGGAGGTGGAGCGGTGTGGAGGAGGTGGAGCGGTGGGGAGGAGGTGGAGCGGTGTGGAGGAGGTGGAGCGGTGGGGAGGAGGTGGAGCGGTGTGGAGGAGGTGGAGCGGTGTGGAGCGGTGGGGAGGAGGTGGAGCGGTGTGGAGGAGGTGGAGCGGTGGGGAGGAGGTGGAGCGGTGAGGAGCGGTGCGGAGGAGGTGGAGCGGTGTGGAGGAGGTGGAGCGGTGTGGAGGAGGTGGAGCGGTGGGGAGGAGGTGGAGCGGTGGGGAGGAGGTGGAGCGGTGTGGAGCGGTGGGGAGGAGGTGGAGCGGTGGAGCGGTGGGGAGGAGGTGGAGCGGTGGGGAGGAGGTGGAGCGGTGTGGAGCGGTGGGGAGGAGGTGGAGCGGTGGAGCGGTGGGGAGCGGTGGGGAGCGGTGGGGAGCGGTGTGGAGGAGGTGGAGGAGGTGGAGCGGTGTGGAGGAGGTGGAGCGGTGGGGAGGAGGTGGAGCGGTGTGGAGGAGGTGGAGCGGTGGGGAGCGGTGTGGAGGAGGTGGAGCGGTGGGGAGCGGTGGGGAGCGGTGTGGAGGAGGTGGAGCGGTGTGGAGGAGGTGGAGCGGTGGGGAGGAGGTGGAGCGGTGTGGAGGAGGTGGAGCGGTGGGGAGGAGGTGGAGCGGTGGGGAGGAGGTGGAGCGGTGTGGAGGAGGTGGAGCGGTGTGGAGGAGGTGGAGCGGTGTGGAGCGGTGGAGCGGTGGGGAGGAGGTGGAGGAGGTGGAGCGGTGTGGAGGAGGTGGAGCGGTGGGGAGGAGGTGGAGCGGTGTGGAGGAGGTGGAGCGGTGTGGAGGAGGTGGAGGAGGTGGAGCGGTGTGGAGGAGGTGGAGCGGTGGGGAGGAGGTGGAGCGGTGTGGAGGAGGTGGAGCGGTGTGGAGCGGTGGGGAGGAGGTGGAGCGGTGTGGAGCGGTGGGGAGGAGGTGGAGCGGTGGGGAGGAGGTGGAGCGGTGGGGAGGAGGTGGAGCGGTGGGGAGCGGTGTGGAGGAGGTGGAGCGGTGTGGAGGAGGTGGAGCGGTGTGGAGCGGTGGAGCGGTGGGGAGCGGTGTGGAGCGGTGGGGAGGAGGTGGAGCGGTGGGGAGCGGTGGGGAGCGGTGGGGAGGAGGTGGAGCGGTGTGGAGGAGGTGGAGCGGTGTGGAGCGGTGGGGAGCGGTGTGGAGGAGGTGGAGCGGTGTGGAGGAGGTGGAGCGGTGTGGAGCGGTGGGGAGCGGTGTGGAGGAGGTGGAGCGGTGTGGAGCGGTGGAGCGGTGTGGAGGAGGTGGAGCGGTGTGGAGGAGGTGGAGGAGGTGGAGCGGTGTGGAGGAGGTGGAGCGGTGTGGAGGAGGTGGAGCGGTGGGGAGCGGTGTGGAGGAGGTGGAGCGGTGTGGAGCGGTGTGGAGGAGGTGGAGCGGTGTGGAGCGGTGGGGAGGAGGTGGAGCGGTGGGGAGCGGTGTGGAGGAGGTGGAGCGGTGTGGAGCGGTGGGGAGCGGAGGAGAGCGGTCAGGAGCGGTGTGGAGCGGTGTGGAGCGGTGTGGAGCGGTGGGGAGCGGTGGGGAGGAGGTGGAGCGGTGGGGAGGAGGTGGGGAGCGGTGGGGAGCGGTGGGGAGCGGTGTGGAGGAGGTGGAGCGGTGGGGAGCGGTGGGGAGCGGTGTGGAGGAGGTGGAGGAGGTGGAGCGGTGGGGAGCGGTGGGGAGCGGTGGGGAGCGGTGTGGAGGAGGTGGAGCGGTGGGGAGCGGTGGGGAGCGGTGGGGAGCGGTGTGGAGGAGGTGGAGCGGTGTGGAGGAGGTGGAGCGGTGGGGAGCGGTGTGGAGGAGGTGGAGCGGTGGGGAGCGGTGTGGAGGAGGTGGAGCGGTGTGGAGGAGGTGGAGCGGTGGGGAGCGGTGTGGAGGAGGTGGAGCGGTGTGGAGGAGGTGGAGCGGTGT
>NW_028178257.1:0-20391 GCF_964030765.1 Micromesistius poutassou | reverse complement strand
GAATTCACTCTTCGTGTTGTTATGAGTGACTGTGACTTTTATTTTGAAGGGTGTTTGTTGTACACTCCCGGATAAGACGTATGCATGGATGTACAGTAGTATGAAGTTTGCCCCGGGAAACTTGTTGTTGCTGGTTATGTTCGAGCAGTCAGTGTGGAAAATAAAGTCATGGTGGAACCTGAAACAGTTACCAACGTGCAGTTTGAATAAAAATCCAGCAATCGTTTCTGTTTTGGCTGAGTGCGCTAGCTAACGTTACCACCACGAGTGTTGTTTTAAACGAACGTTAGATAAATAAATAAAAAAAAAAAAACATACCTGGAAAATAACACTTATCTTCTCCGTGGTCATGTCGTCAGGCCTCAACGTGACCCTCTTGTCGGCCTTGAAGAGGACATAAATGTCCATTTTCCAATTATCTTCTGGTAACGTCAGACTGGCTCTGCGAACGTTAGCTTTGCTCCAGGCCACTTCCGGGTGACGGTAATTTCCGGTGTAGGTACCAAATGCTTGCAACATGAAACGGGAAACGCTCGTTATCCGTTTTTTCCATTATTCATTTGAGCATAAAATCGAAAACTGAAAAAAACGAGTCGTTATCCGTTTTTTCATTTTAGTTTAGGAAACTAATATTGAGAAAAGGAATTGTTTTTTCGTTTTCTTATTTTTGGTTTTATTTTGAAAAACGAATGAACGAATGATACACGGATTCCTGTGGCCCGTTTTTCCATTTCGTATTTTTGATCTGAGCCTACAATTGAAATATGAAAAACCAAACATTTTTTTGTTTTTTGTGTTAGATTAAAAAACAAAAAACAAAATAATCTGTCACTTTTTCATTTTTTGATTTTTGATTTCTAATTGAAAATCGAATGGACTGTGACAAACGCTCGTTATCCGTTTTTTCCATTATTCATTTGAGCATAAAATCGAAAACTGAAAAAAACGAGTCGTTATCCGTTTTTTCATTTTAGTTTAGGAAACGAATACTGAGAAAAGGAATTGTTTTTTCGTTTTCTTATTTTTGGTTTTATTTTGAAAAACGAATGAACGAATGATACACGGATTTAGCTGCTGCTCTGTGCTGTACTCAGTGCCGTCGTATAGGGGGGAAAGGTTATGACAATTATATGGGCCCACAGCAGTGGCGGTTCTAGGGGGGGGGGCAGTGCCCCCGTAACTCTGAGTCCGGCCCCCCCTGTGGCCCCCCCAAACGAGGCAACCCCACCCCCCATCAACAATCGCGCCCACAATAGCACTCGTCCGCGATTCCCCCCCCCCCCCGTCAACAATCGCGTTCGCAATAGCGCTCGTCCGCGATCCACCCAACCCCCCCCCCGTCAACAATTTTATTTGTGCCCCTCTAACAGAAAAGCCGGCCCCATCTCAGCCCCCCCATTAAAACCGGTCTAGAATCGCCACTGGCCCACAGCCCGCTAGGGCCCACACACAGCCCCAGTAGCCTCTATGACAAAATGATTATGCATACACTGAACTAATATATATTCATGTAGCGCAGCGCTCTTAGACAGTTGTAATACATTAGGATTTAATAAAGTGCATTTGTTAAAGTTCATAGTTAAACATTTAAGTTATCTTGGAAAATAAGATGAAGAAGTGATAAACGAGATATGGGGTCTAGAGCTGGTCGTGGTTCGTATCTGTTTTATTTGTTTTGGTTGAAAGGGATTGTGGGAATTGTAGTCTGGGGCACGGCTGTGTTGATGGACAATATGTTTTAATTCCTTGAGGTTTTGTTTGAAAATATTTCATTGCTAGAGTTTATTGTATAGTGTGAAATGTATTATTTTGATGTCTATGTAAAATGTACTTTGTTTTGTTACTTTCGTATACTCTAATTGACCTGTGGGGTAAAAGGTCGCAAACCGGAAGAGACGGGAGAAGGAAAGGAGAGAAGCAGCGTGAAAAGTTGTCTTCGGCCGTGTCCCAATTCAGGGGTTGCATCCTTCGAAGGACGCGTCCTTCGAAGGATGCAGCCTTCGTAGACCGCGAAGGCTGCATCGAAGGCCGAACGAGCGTTGTGGAATGGGACGGTCTAGCCTACGGAGCATTTCCGGATTGCGTAACCAGCCGTTAACGTCCTTTACCTTGCGTGACCACGCGCCGCTCCTGTCTCCTAGCAACCCTGACAGCTGCCGTTCAAACCGGACAGCGGAGGAGAAATATGGAGCCAGAAATCATAATTGTATTGGTTATGTTTTATGTTTTATTGGAGGAGTGGGAGAAGATTCACCGCCGGGTGAAGAGGAAGAGAGGACGTTGGCTTAACGTTAATTAGTTTAACGTTATATGTCTAGCGTTAATGTCATTGAACTTTGACAATAAAGTTACCTATTTAAAATGGTCCCAACCTTACTTTTATATTTAAAAAAAAGTTTAGTCATTAAATATGTATTCGCTGCAGCTGCTGCTTCCGCTCTCTCCGCGCCATTTCTGAAAAAATATCCAACGCGCAATGAATGTTGGGATACGTTGGGCCGTGAAGGATGCATCCGATGCGTCCTTCAAATCCGGGAAACGAAGGCTGCATATCTCGGCCACATTCGAAGGACCCTTCGAAATGGGACAGCACTTGACGCGCCGCTGTGACGTATGCGGTCTTCAAATGCGTCCTTCGAAGGATGCAACCCCTGAATTGGGACACGGCCTTCGTGTTGTTGGTTCCACCAGATGGCAATATAGCGTAGCCAACGCAACATAGTCGAGAGTCGGACTTTGAGTTGGATATTTGTTTTTACTTTGTTTTGGTTGCTCCAACGGGAGTGAAGCGGTATTTTGTTTTTTTGGCCACGCCGCACCCAAGCCACGCTTCAGAACTGCGACGGTTAGCTCAAAGGTTAGCTAACATTGCCGGCCGGCTAGGACTGGGGTGGGTGAATCACGTGTGAATGTGTGTGTGCGTGTGTGGGCCCACGAGTGTCATTTGTGTTATGTTTACTGTTGAGTGTTGAAGGTACAATTACTGTAGCCTATTTTCTACTTAAATACAGAGGTCTGGTATAAATTCATTCAGGTGTATTTAATTATTTGATTTCGTTTACATTTGAAGGTGTAGCCTATTCATGCAAACGTTTGTAATTTAATTTCGTTTTGAAAGCCACTAGGTATTCTCGGAATACTTTTCTGTTATTTACATATTTTGTATATTTTTGTTTTATTGATAACTCATTACAGTTTCTATTCAGTAAACTATATTTTTATTTAACATTTAAACATCTGACTCTTGAGTATTTCTCTAGTGTTAAGACGTTATTGGGAATTGGTTTACATGTGAATATATTATTTCATGGGAATACTATTTAAATTAGTTTAAGAGATGTGAATAGTACAGGGTTAACAGGGAAATAGAATAGTTTATTTATAGTACATGCAAAGACACACAAGTAGACCCTTAAACAGAAGGTAAGCAAGAATTCATATATAATATATATTTACTGGGAAGTTAATTTAAGAACTCAGGAACGCCCTTTAGTGTCAGGATATAGGCCTAGGGGGCGCTACACAAAATGGAGGCCCCGCTGGGATGATTCTTGCTTTTATTTACTTCTTGTTAACGTGGTTGATGCTCCAGAGAGTGCTAAGTTGAATTTTCATTGGTGTCTTTGATCTCGAGTTAAAAAAAAATGGAATTAGGAAATAGTTCTGCTTTGCAACAAGAGCTTTTGGAGTGGTATAATGATGCATTGGTTCAGCCCGACCATGCATTGCTGTTGTTGGATGTTCCGGCTGATGCTGCCGTAGATTTTATTGAAAGCACAGTTGAAACTGTGAAAATATTTGGCAGAGTACGTGTTCGTGCTTCAAAAGAAGGTCCGTCTAAAACTAGTTCGCTAGTGCTGTGCGAATGTCGTGAGACGATTGATCCAGCTCGTGTTCCTTCTGATGTGTTGCCTAAGGATGGTGCGCATGCATGGAAGATTGTGGTTGTTAGAGACACTGAGCCTGTCCCTGATGATTTCTCTGAAAAACTCAGAAAACTTCTACTTGATGAAGGAAAATCCATGAGTGATGTTCAAGCTTTGCTTTCCCCGCTTCCTACCAGTTCTCCTGAAGCAGTGATTCGTGCTGTTGGTGAGCTCTTGGAGAAGGCAACGAAGCGTTCTAATGACTCCACTGCCTACAAGCGACTGCGTGTTTTCTCTGGTGTCGTTCCTACTCCAGCTGGAGAGGAAACTATGGAGAATTGGATAGAGCAAGCTAAGTTGATGATTGCAGAAAGTGATTGTGCTGAAAAAGAGAAGCGCAAGCGCATTGTTGAAAGCTTAAAAGGTCCTGCCCTTGAGATTATTAAGGCAGTTAGATTGTCTAATGGTGATGCAAGAGCATCTGAGTATCTTGTTGCGCTGGAAAGTGCATTTGGGACTTCAGAGTCTGGGGAAGATTTGTATTTCGCATTCAGACTTCTTCGCCAGAACTCCTGTGAAGCTCTGTCCGAGTTTCTCCGTCGAATGGAGACGTCAATGACCAAGTAGTTCAGAGAGGTGGACTACAAGCTGCCCAAGTTGATCGAGTGAGAATTGAGCAACTTCTTCGTGGCGCTGTAGAGTCTGACATGATGTTGTTGAAGTTAAGACTCAGAGAGAGAAAAGGATCCCCACCTACTTTCTTGACTCTACTGAACGAGATTCGTGAGGAGGAGGAAAATGAAGCTGCCAGGCGTAAGCTTGATGCAACAGTGAAACCTGTGAGCACAAAAGCGTCACCACAGCCTAAACTGACGGAGGTTCAAGCATTGAAAGCTGAGGTCATGGAGCTGCGTGCCAAGCTGGAAGAGTCATGCAAGGTCCCTGCAACACCTAAAGCCCCAGAACCCAAAGCACAGAAGGCTCTTGAGAGTGCTGAGGCACGAATAGACCCTGAAGTGCAGACACTGAAGACTCAAGTGCAGCAACTGCAACAACAGATGTCTGTAATGAGAGTAGAGGGCAGTGAAACTCCAAGAAGAAAGACATTTCAGCAGCAAACTGTGAGCTCGTTCGAGAGAAGCAGGCCATCAGTCAGCCGTGATAATTTCTTCTGTTACCGATGTGGTGGTGATGGGCACATCGCCACCCAGTGTCAAGAATCAGAAAACCCCCCTGAGGTGATCCGAAAGCTGCTGCGTTCGCTAAAGAAAGCCAAAGAAGGGAAGAGTGAACCAAGTCCACAACAGACTGCAAGCAAAGATGCCTACTGCAAGAAGAGCAATGTTCGCCCATCTGCTCAAAGCAACCTTCCTAGTGGTTTGGTAGGTCCTGCCTCCACTCTCTGTATTAAGATCAATGGACATTCATGTAATGCTTTATTGGACAGTGGATCTCAAGTCACCATAATATAAGTGGCAACAGAGATACTTACCTAATGTTCCCATTCACCCTATCACTGGTCTTTCGATATGGGGTTTGAGTTCCTCCAGTTACCCGTATCAAGGCTATGTAGTGGTAGATGTTGAGTTTCCAGCCACACTCACAGGAGTGAGTGAGTCTATCTCCGTGTTAGCATTGATTTGTCCTGAGCCTAATGGCCCTGTCATCATAGGGACGAATGCCAACCTGTTCCATCGCCTGGCTGCTCTGTGCAAAGATGCTGACACTGCAGATGCGCAGGCTTGCTCATTCAGAATTTTACCTCAATCACAACCAGCGAAACTCTCCCATAGCCAAGAGATGGATGTGGAAGAGCCCGTTGGTGAAGTCAGATGGATGGGTCCAGGTCCTCTATCAGTTCCTGCCAGAGGTGAACGCTCTGCCATCTGCAAAGTGGAATGCAAGAAACCCTTGAAGAGAGACATTGTCATGGTTGAAACATCACCCTCTGTGACACTACCTGCCGAAGTGCTCATTCAACCTGTGGTGCTACCTTCATCAGAGCTCAATGCAAATAGTTTCGAAGTACTGCTGAGAAATGAGACACTGAGAGAAGTCAATATGTTGGCTGGGACAGTCATTGCTCATGTGTATCCCACTGACACAGTTACGATGACCCAGAGACCTAAATCGACATCTAAGGTCCTGGATGAGACGATATTTGACTTTGATGAATCTCCGATGCCAGAGGTCTGGAAGAAGAGGCTGCGTCAGAAGCTGTCTGAAAGAGGTAATGCATTCTCTCTTGAGGAGTGGGATGTGGGTCTCGCCAAGGGGGTGGAGCACCACATAAGACTCAGTGACACCAGACCATTCCGAGAAAGATCCAGACGCATAGCCCCAGCAGACATAGATGACATACGCCGCCACCTGAAAGACCTGATGGCAGCGGGCATCATCAAAGAGTCCAGAAGTCCATATGCATCGCCAATAGTAATTGTCAGGAAGAAGAACGGAAGTGTACGCATGTGCATTGACTATCGCACATTGAACAACAGAACAATCCCTGACCAGTATACCACTCCGCGGATCGACGATGCCTTAGATTGCCTGTCCGGCAGTTGTTGGTTTTCCGTGCTAGACCTCAGGAGTGGGTACTACCAAATACCCATGTCTGCTGAAGACCAAGAAAAAACAGCATTCATATGCCCTCTAGGGTTCTACGAATTTCAACGGATGCCCCAAGGCATAACTGGAGCCCCGGCAACCTTCCAACGGTTGATGGAGAGAGCCGTGGGTGACATGCATCTGCTCCAGGTGATTGTTTATCTTGATGACATCATCGTGTTCGGAAAGACCTTAGAGGAGCATGAGGAACGACTACTTAAAGTGCTCGACAGACTGGAAGAGTGTGGTCTGAAGGTATCCATTGACAAGTGCCAGTTTTGTCAGCCACAAGTAAAGTATGTCGGACACATTGTTTCTGCGCTAGGAATAGCTACTGATCCAGAGAAAGTGAGTGCGGTCGAGAACTGGAAGGTGCCTACAGATCTGAGGTCTCTGAGATCGTTTCTCGGATTCTGTGGATACTACCGAAGGTTTGTTAAGAACTACTCAGCCATCGTTCGACCACTCACTGAGCTCACAAAGGGCTATCCTCCTAAGAACAGGTACAAGACTGCCCAGGAGAAGAAGTTCTACTTCAAAGAAGGAGAGCCTTTTGGTGAACGCTGGGACGAAGAATGCAACAAGGCATTTCAGAACATCATCTACTGCCTCACTCATGCCCCAGTGCTAGCATTTGCTGACCCGTCAAAACCCTATGTGCTCCATGTTGATGCAAGTCTGAATGGTTTAGGCGCAGTGCTCAATCAAGAATATCCTGAAGGTCTGAGGCCTGTTGCATTTGCAAGCCGCAAACTCAGTGGCCCTGAGCAGCGTTATGCCATTCACCAACTGGAGTTTCTCGCATTGAAATGGGCGGTCGTGGACAAGTTTCACGATTATCTTTACGGGGCTAAGTTCACGGTGAGAACGGATAACAATCCACTCACATACGTCCTAACAAGTGCCAAACTTAATGCGACGGGACATAGGTGGTTGTCAGCTCTCGCCACATATGATTTCAAAGTCCAGTACAGACCAGGTCGACAAAACATTGACGCTGATCTGCTGTCACGTCAGTTACCGTCCACTGAAGTGTCACCTGATTGGAACGAAATATCTCCACCTGGGGTTAAAGCCATCTGCCAAATAGCTACCCCATACAAGAAAACTGAGTCAAACAGACTTATAGACCAACTAGGAGCCAATCCCGAGAGCGTTCCAAGTGTCTATGCCTGTCCGACACAGTTGGAGATTAGCAACTTGGAACAATTGAGTCACCATGACTTGAGAAGAGCTCAAGAACAAGATCCAGTCATCGGTGCAGTAAAGAAAGCAGTTGAGACTGGTAAGCTTCAGTCTTTGGCCAAGAGTCAAGATCCAAGCATAGTGCTCCTGCAAAGACAAAGTCCCAAGCTGATTGTGAAGAATCACCTTCTCTTCAGAGTGGTGAACAAACAGTCTGGAGACGAGAGACAACAGCTAGTCTTACCTGAGAAATACCGTCGGATGGTCATGCGTTCCCTCCACGATGACACCGGACACCTTGGAGTGGAACGGACAACTGAACTCCTGAAGGAAAGATTTTACTGGCCAAGGATGACCACTGAAATTGAGAACTATGTAAAGAACTGTGGGAGATGTATTGCAAGAAAGACTCTTCCACAACGAGCTGCTCCATTGGGTCAAATCACAAGTACAGGTCCTCTTGACCTAGTTTGTATAGACTTCTTGTCTATTGAGCCAGACTCCAGAGGGATTGCAAATGTGTTGGTCGTAACAGATCATTTCTCCCGTTACGCCCAAGCTTTCCCATGCAAAGATCAAAAAGCCTTGACTGTAGCCAAGACCCTGTTTGAAAGATTCTTTGTGCATTATGGATTACCTTCACGAATTCATTCAGTTCAGGGACGAGACTTCGAAAGTCGCCTCATCAAAGAATTGCTTGGGATGCTGGGAATTCGTAAGTCTCGAACATCACCCTACCACCCGCAAGGTGATGCACAACCAGAACGATTCAACAGGACGCTACTGTCAATGCTAGGAACTTTGGATCCAGCCAAGAGGTCACAATGGAGTCAGAGCATCAGTCAACTGGTTCACGCGTACAACTGTACAAAGAATGAGGCTACTGGCTATTCGCCCTACTTGCTCATGTTTGGAAGAGAAGCCCGTTTGCCTGTTGACGTATGCTTTAACACTTCTGCTGATGGGAAGGATGCAGTGAAGTACCAGCAGTATGTGGAAAACATGAAGAGAGACCTACAGAATGCATACAAGCTTGCATCTGAAGCTTCACAGAAGAATCATGACAGAAACAAGAAAAACTTTGACAAGAGAGTGAGACATCATACTCTGGAAGAAGGAGACAGAGTGTTAATAAAGAATCTTGGATTGACTGGAAAACACAAGTTACAGGATAGATGGAATTCATTGCCATACATTGTGGTGGAGAAATTGCCAGACTTACCTGTTTACAGACTAAAACCTGAGAGAGGAATGGGAGGTATGCGGACACTTCACAGAGACCACCTGTTGCCAATAGGAGAGTCTGTGAGGTTGACGACCCCCAAAGAGAACGTGCCGATTACTCATCGCCCTGTGACCAGAACCCAGACCGACCAGCGACGGGTAAGAAAGGAAATGCGGAATGAGGACGTCGGAGAAATGGATGTTGGAGATGGATGTGAAGAGTCGTCATCTGATGAGGAAGATGGTGGGTCATACTACCCTCTGAGACATGATGTGAGCGAGTTATTCAGATCCATACCTTTTGCTGTTCCTGAGAGGGAAATCCCACATGAGAGTACCCCAGTGTCCGATGACTTGGAGCAGAGCCATGCTCAAGAAGCTGAAGAACCATCTGTGGAAGATGAAGCAGGAAGTAGTCTACAACCAACACCAGACCCTGTGGACGCCTCAGAGTCTGAAGGGGGAGAACATCCTGCTGAGAGACAAGTGGTTGAGGATGAAGCACCTGTGGAAGAACTTACCAGTGGACGTCCCATCGACGTCCCCCGTCGATAAGCCCCTTACTGTGGTTCAAAGAGGTATGGTTGTTCATATAAGTAGTCAGGAGGCTGACAAAAGTAGGTGCAAAACACTTTGGTGTCATCCCATGGCACAATGTTTTAGGTGTTTTCTTATTAATCCTTGCCCTGAGAGAAGAGGACTGATTTATGTCTGAATGATAGCGCATGAGGACATGCTAGCCTTCAGAAGGGGGAGGGTGTAGCGCAGCGCTCTTAGACAGTTGTAATACATTAGGATTTAATAAAGTGCATTTGTTAAAGTTCATAGTTAAACATTTAAGTTATCTTGGAAAATAAGATGAAGAAGTGATAAACGAGATATGGGGTCTACAGCTGGTCGTGGTTCGTATGTTTTATTTGTTTTGGTTGAAAGGGATTGTGGGAATTGTAGTCTGGGGCACGGCTGTGTTGATGGACAATATGTTTTAATTCCTTGAGGTTTTGTTTGAAAATATTTCATTGCTAGAGTTTATTGTATAGTGTGAAATGTATTATTTTGATGTCTATGTAAAATGTACTTTGTTTTGTTACTTTCGTATACTCTAATTGACCTGTGGGGTAAAAGGTCGCAAACCGGAAGAGACGGGAGAAGGAAAGGAGAGAAGCAGCGTGAAAAGTTGTCTTCGTGTTGTTGGTTCCACCAGATGGCAATATAGCGTAGCCAACGCAACATAGTCGAGAGTCGGACTTTGAGTTGGATATTTGTTTTTACTTTGTTTTGGTTGCTCCAACGGGAGTGAAGCGGTATTTTGTTTTTTTGGCCACGCCGCACCCAAGCCACGCTTCAGACCTGCGACGGTTAGCTCAAAGGTTAGCTAACATTGCCGGCCGGCTAGGACTGGGGTGGATGAATCACGTGTGAATGTGTGTGTGCGTGTGTGGGCCCACGAGTGTCATTTGTGTTATGTTTACTGTTGAGTGTTGAAGGTACAATTACTGTAGCCTATTTTCTACTTAAATACAGAGGTCTGGTATAAATTCATTCAGGTGTATTTAATTATTTGATTTCGTTTACATTTGAAGGTGTAGCCTATTCATGCAAACGTTTGTAATTTAATTTCGTTTTGAAAGCCACTAGGTATTCTCGGAATACTTTTCTGTTATTTACATATTTTGTATATTTTTGTTTTATTGATAACTCATTACAGTTTCTATTCAGTAAACTATATTTTTATTTAACATTTAAACATCTGACTCTTGAGTATTTCTCTAGTGTTAAGACGTTGTTGGGAATTGGTTTACATGTGAATATATTATTTCATGGGAATACTATTTAAATTAGTTTAAGAGATGTGAATAGTACAGGGTTAACAGGGAAATAGAATAGTTTATTTATAGTACATGCAAAGACACACAAGTAGACCCTTAAACAGAAGGTAAGCAAGAATTCATATATAATATATATTTACTGGGAAGTTAATTTAAGAACTCAGGAACGCCCTTTAGTGTCAGGATATAGGCCTAGGGGGCGCTACATTCATATGAATGAATCAGAATTAAAACCAAGCCACAAATCATACAATATTCTAATTTTAATAATTTCAATAATCCCCTTGGCCCCTTCTTAAAAAATGGTTCACGGACAAGCGCTGTTGCAGGCACGATTGTTGACGGGGGGGGTTGGGTGGATCGCGGACGAGCGCTATTGCGAGCGCGATTGTTGACGGGGGGGGGGGGGATCGCGGACGAGCGCTATTGCGAGCGCGATTGTTGACGGGGGATCGCGGACGAGCGCTATTGCGGGCGCGATTGTTGATGGGGGGTGGGGTTGCCTCGTTTGGGGGGGCCACAGGGGGGGCCGGACTCAGAGTTACGGGGGCACTGGCCCCCCCCTAGAACCGCCACTGCTGTGGGCCCTTATAATTGTCATAACCTTTCCCCCCTATACGACGGCTCTGAGTACAGCACAGCACAGAGCAGCAGCTAAAAACTCTTTCATATATTAATGACCAACACGAAGATTTGTGACTCACCAAGAATTTTCTTCAAGTTGGATTAATTCTTTCTCCCGCCTAGCATAATGTCCGAGAATGTCAAGCGCTGGTAACGTTCAGCCACTAACAGTAAACGTTTCAAGCAAAAGATAATATAAAGCCAAGACCTTTACAGGTCCGCTTCTTCTCCTAAGTTGCATTGACACATTACTGCCGCCAATAGTTGGGTGTGGAATTGCATCTGTGAACGTTGAATTCTCCGGTTGTTCTTCTCGTCAATTGATTGACGGAACAGGGGCATGTAAGGGGCCAATCAGATTTCATCAGGGGCCAGGGCCCCTGTGACCCTGCCCCTAGAACTGCTAGGTTTTTGCTACAGACAGGTAGCAAAAAGCAAAACAGTCTCAGAATAAACAGTATTAGGCATATATTATAATAACCTAAATAAACTATTCAAAATTTAGCTTTAATTTCAAAATGTCTATTTTCACGTGTTTCATTTGAACGGCTGCGACAGATGTAATTAAGGATGTGATTGCCTCCTCCGCTGTTTCTACATTTTCTATACATTTTTTTTAAATCAGTGTAGGCTATCCTATGTTCGCCCATGGTTAAATAAATGTTTAGGTCTACTAGAAGGATTTCAAGCAATGTTTTATTCGCAAAGACGGCAATATTTTTTTGAACGCTATCATGCACCTGCGCATGAAATGGAAAATCGATCTCTGAGCAATCGATTTCAGCACGTTCTTTCTGGACAGCGTCGTTCAAGGAGTCTTTCCTATGAAAACTCCTAAGACTGTTCGGGAACCACGCCTATAGAGGTAAACATGTAGTAGTGCGCTAAGAGTGGACGTTATCGATACACACAGTGTATTGTATTTGGAAACTGTGTTATATACAGTAGGCCTACATGGTTGTTAAAATACCAATTTTTTGTTCTGAATTCACTGTGGTAAGTGTGTGTGTGCGTGTGATGTATTGCATTTAATGAGTTTATGCATTGTGTCCTTTATGCACAGTATAAATGAGAAAATCATTAAGAACTTAAATGGCTCATATTTTTTTATTAGAGCGTTTGAAAAAAGTATGACTGTCAAAATGTATTTCACCGTACTGAATAAATTATTGATGTAGCCTAGGCCTACTTGGCCCCTGAATGTAACGTGTGGCCCCTTAATGGCCCCTGTTTCAGAAAAATCCTAGAACCGCCACTGGTAATCCATCGTTGGACCTAGGGCCTCTTGAGGGTGGTATCCTACTGAGATGTCCATGTTGGCTGTTTAAAAGGCACGTATATACCTTCCGCGTTGCACGTCTGTGGTCTGCTGCGGATGCATTCATTTCTTAATAAAAATTAAGGGTCAACATCGGCCTGATGTCTTTACCGATCCTTAGGCAACCTTTCAGTTGCCTGTTCACAAGCTGCGCGTCTAGTATAAGCTGAACTTTTAAGGGTACCATAAATCCTTGGTTTCAGAGTTATTTGTGCAGCAATTATGAAATTTCATAGTTTCGAGTATTTCATAGTATTCTTGGCGTTGGTGTCATTTTGTAATTCCCTTTATTCATTTTATTAATTCCCTAATTAAGAATATTCAAAGAAATGGAAAATAAATGGTATGAAAAGTTATTTGATTTCTCTAGTAATCCTACCTATATTACTAATTGCGTGGGGATTGAACCCCAGACGACCGGGTGCAAGTCCAACACTTTACTCGAGATCTCCCTGCTTTCAAATCCATGGTCAATATTAAATTTAAATATGTTACGCTTATTACTAGGCCTACTTATGCATTCAACAGATCGCCGATTTTTGTGCCAGGCAGCCTCCCTGTTTCTATTAATGGTTACGGTGTTCCTTTTTTGAGTTATTATATGCTTGTACTCCCCATAAACCTCCACAAGCAGCTTCTGTTCGCCGCTGGAAAAGATCCCGCTCGGTCCTTTTCGGACATTTGATCCATGATTCCACATTCACGGTTATGGGCTGGTTATATATCTCGTGAATGCGCGTAATCGAGGATAACGTTAGCCTTGCTTGAACTAACCTGAGAAAGGCGCAGCTAAACTGCGTTGATGCAATGGCTTAAGCCTCAAGTGGAAGTTGGCGCTAGTTCTAACCGGGCTTAATCAACTAAGCGCCGCTTTCGTTAGCGACTTTGATGGAATAGCCTACCCTTCTTTTCAGATCTGAACAGAGCCTTATTTACAAACATATTTTAAACAATACTTATCAACAAAACCTCCTTGAATTAGATGTGTTACCACAGAGTCAAAGCTGTAATTTAGATTAACTTTATTCAGATTTTGGTACATGGTACTTGGTATCCAGCAGGGTTCTACATATTGTAGAGCAGACCTTTGATGAACATAAAGAAGATGGGTAAACAAACACCAGTTCTGATGGTAAATTTCAGAGTTGGTCCTCCTGAGGTGGTAGCCACACTGGATGTTGGTCCAGCAGTTGTACTCTGCCCCCGAGTAGAAGTGGGTCCTGCAGTGGTTGCTTGTCCTGAAGTTATTGTAGTTGGTCCTACTGTTATAGCATGAGCTATAGCATGACTCGTTTGTCCAACTATAGAAGTTGTAGAAAATGTGGTCCTCAACATAGATGTGGGCTCTACTCTGATAGCAGTAGATCCTTCAGTTGTAGTTATGAGTCCTGCTTGGCTAGTTGTAGACCTTCTAGTTGTAGCTGAAGATACTGATGCCATAGTTTCTACGATCGCAGTTGTAGTAGAGTGTCTTGCTCTGGATTTTGAAGAAGTTACAACATTTGTGTTTGTTGTTCCACCTGTTCTTGTTGTTGTAGCAGAAGTGGATCCAACATTGGAACTCATTATTGTTATTGTTGTTGATCCTGCGGTTGTTGACCCTACATGTGTTGTTGCTGGTCCTGTCATTGTTGTTGTGGGTCCTGCTGTAGTAATGGTTGGTCCTGCGGATGTTGTTTTTGGTTCAGCAGTTGTCATTGTTGCTGGTCCTGCCATTGTGGTTGTGGGTCCTGCTGTAGTAATGGTTGGTCCTGCAGTTGTTGTTGTTGTTGGTCCTGTGGTTGTTGTTTTTGGTTCAGCAGTTGTCATTGTTGTAGGTCCTACTTTATTAGTTGTTGGCCCTGCAGTTGATTCTGTGCGTCCCGGAATAGTAGTTAATGGTCCTGCAAGAGACGTGGTAGGTCCTGGAGTTGTTGTTAGTTCAGAAATTGTCGTTGTTGTTCCTGCAGTTGTTGTTGTGGGTCCTGCAGTAGTAGCTCTTGGTCCAGCAATTGTTGTGTTTGGTTCAGGAGTTGGCGTTTCAGGTCCTGCAGTTGTCGTTGTTGAAACTGCAGTTGCCGATGATCCCGCAGTTGCTGTCGTGGGTCCTGCAGTTGTAGCTCCAGATCCATGAATTGTTGTTGGTTCATCAGTTGCCGTTGTAGGTCCTGCAGTGGTTGTTGTTGGTCCTGCAGTCGTAGCTTTTGGACCAGCAGTTGCCGTTGTCAGTCCTGTAGTCGTTGTTTTTGGCAATGCATTTGTAGCTATTGGACCAGCAGTTGTTGGTTCAGCAGTTGGCGTTGTTGGTCCTACAGTTGTTGTTGTTGTGGGTCCCGTGATAGTAGTTAATGGTCCTGCAGTTGTAAATCCTTCCATTGCTGTAAAGGGTACTGATGTAGTGGTCGTTGAAACTGAAGTTGTTGTTGGTTCAGGATTTGGCGTTGCTGGTCCTGCTGTTGTTGTTGATCCTGCGGTAGTAGTTAATGTTGTTGTTGATGGTCCTGCAGTTGGTGCTGGTAAAGCAGTTGTCATTATAGGTCCTGAACTTGTTGTTGTTGACATTGCAGTTGTCGATGATCCCGCAGTTGCTGTTGTGGGTTTTGCAGTTGTGGCTTCTGATCCATGAATTGTTGTTGGTTCAGGATTTGGCGTTGTTGGTCCTGCGGTTGTTGTTGTTGATCCTGCAGTAGTAGTTAATGTTGTTGTTGTTGATGGTCCTGCAGTTGGTGTTGGTAAAGCAGTTGTCATTATAGCTTCTGAAGTTGTCGTTGTTGACACTGCAGTTGTCGATGATCCCGCAGTTGCTGTCATGGGTCCTGCAGTTGTAGGTCCAGATCCATGAATTGTTGTTGGTTCATCAGTTGCCGTTGTAGGTCCTGCAGTGGTTGTTGTTGGTCCTGCAGTCATAGCTCTTGGACCAGCAGTTGGCGTTGGTAGTCCTGCAGTCTTTGTTGTGGATCCCGCAGTAGTAGTTAATGTTGTTGTTGTTGGTCCTGCAGTTGTTGGTAAAGCAGTTGTTGATATTGGTCCTGCATTTGAAGCTGTTGGTCCAGCAATTGTTGTTGGTTCAGCAGTTGTCGTTGTCAGTCCTGCAGTTGTTGTTTTTGGCAATGCAGTTGTAGCTGTTGGACCAGCAGTTGTTGTTTGTCCAGCAGTTGTCGTTGTTGGTCCTGCAGTTGTTGTTGTTGGTGGTGCAGTTGTTGTTGGTGCAGCATTTGTCGTTGTTGGTGCAGCAGTTGTTGTTGTTTGTCCTAAAAAAGTTGTTTTGGGTGCGGCATTTGTTGTCGTTGCTGCAGCAAATGTTGTTGTTGGGGCAGCAGTTGTTGGCGTTAGTTCAGCAGTTGTTTTCGTTGGTGCAGCAGTTGCCGTTGTTAGTGCAGCAGTTGTCGTTGTTGGTGCAGCAGTTGTGATTGTTGGTGCAGCAGTTGTCATTGTTGTTGCAGCAGTTGTCGTCGTTGGTGCAGCAGTTGTCGTTGATCCAGCATTTGTTTTTGTTAGTGCAGAAATTGTCGTTGTTGGTGCAGCAGTTGTTGTCGTTGGTGTAGCAGTTGTTGTCGTTGGTTCAGCAGTTGTTGTCGTTGGTGCAGCAATTGTTGTGGGTGCTGCAGATGTGGTGGGTCCAGCAGTTGTTGTGGATCCCACGGTAGAAGTTAATAGTCCAGTAGTTGTTGGTTCTGTAGCTGTTCTTGATGGTATTGCTGTTGTAGTTGTTGGGCCTGCAGTTGTTCTTTGTACTGCAGTTGTAGTGAGTCCTGCTGTAGTAGTTGTGGATTGTGCTGTAGTAGTTGTGTGAATTGCATTTGTTGTTATTGGTCCTGCAGTTGTCTGTCCTTCTGTTGTGACTGTGGGTCCTACAGTTCTTGTTGTTGGTCCTGCAATTGTTGTTGTTGCTGCAGAAAATGTTGTCGTTGGTGCAGCAGTTGTTGTCGTTGGGGCAGCAGTTGTTGTGGTGGGTCCAGCAGTTGTTGTTGTTGGTCCTGAAGTTGTCGTTGTTGGTACAGCAGTTGTCATTGTTGTTGTAGCAGTTGTCGTTGATCCAGCAGTTGTTTTCCTTGGTGCAGCAATTGTCGTTGTTGGTGCAGCAGTTATTGTTGTTGGTGCAGCAGTTTTCGTTGTTGGTGCAGCAGTTGTTGTTGTTGGTGCAGCAGTTGTTGTCGTTGGTGCAGCAGTTTTCGTTGTTGGTGCAGCAGTTGTTGTCGTTGGGGCAGCAGTTGTTGTGGTGGGTCCAGCAGTTGTCGTTGTTGGTCCTGAAGTTCTCATTGTTGGTGCAGCAATTGTCGTTGATCCAGCAGTTGTTTTCTTTGGTGCAGCAATTGTCGTTGTTGGTTCAGCAGTTATTGTTGTTGGTCCTAAAGTTTTCGTTGTTGGTGTGGTAGTTGTCGTTGTTACTGCAGCAGTTGTTGTCGTTATTTCAGCATTTGTTGTCGTTGGTGCAGCAGTTGTTGTTGGTGCAGCAGTTGCTGTCCTTGGTGCAGCGGTTGTTGTGAGTGCTGCAGATGTTGTGGTGGGTCCAGCAGTTGTTTTTGTTGGTGCAGCATTTGTTGTCGTTGGTGCAGCAGTTGTTCTTGTTGGTGCAGCAGTTATTTTCGTTGGTTTAGCAGTTGTTGTCATTGGTGCACCAGTTGTTGTCATTGGTGCAGCAGATGTTGTCATTGGTCCAGCAGTTGTTGTCGTTGGTTCAGCAGTTGTTGTCGTTGGTGCATCAGTTGTTGTCATTAGTGCACCAGTTGTGGTTTTTGGTCCCGCAGTAGTTGTGGTGGGTGCAGCAGTTGCCGTTGGTGCAGCAGTTGTTGTCATTGGTGCAGCAGTTGTTGTCGTTGGTGCAACAGTTGTTGTGGGTACTGCAGATGTTGTGGTGGGTCCAGCATTTAAAGTGGTTGGTTTTGCATTTGTTGTTGTTGCTGCAGCAGTCGTTGTTGTCGGTGCAGCAGTTGTCGTTGTTGGACCAGCAGTCGTTGTCGTTGGTGCAGCAGTTGTTGTCGTTGGTGCAGCAGTTGTTGTGGGTGCTGCAGATGTTGTGGTGGGTCCAGCAGTTGTTGTTGTTGGTCCTGAAGTTATCGTTGTTGGTGCAGCAGTTGTTGTTGTTGGTGCAGCAGTTGTTGTTGATGCAGCAGTTGTTGTTGTTGGTGCAGCAGTTGTTGTCGTTGGTGCAGCAGTTGTTGTCATTGTTGCAGCAGTTGTTTTTGTTGGTCCAGCAGTTGTTGTCGTTGGTTCAGCAGTTGTTGTCGTTGGTGCATCAGTTGTTGTCATTGGTACAGCATTTGTGGTTGTTCGTCCCGCATTAGTTGTGGTGGGTGCAGCAGTTGTCGTTGGTTCAGCAGTTGTTGTCGCTGGTGCAGCAGTTGTTGTCGTTGGTGCAGCAGTTGTCGTTGGTGCAGCAGTTGTTTTCGTTGGTCCAGCAGTTGTTGTTGGTTTAGCAGTTGTTGGCGTTGGTGCATCAGTTGTTGTCATTGGTGCAGCAGTTGTGGTTGTTGGTTCAGGAGTAGTTGTTGTGGGTACTGCAAATGTTGTGGTGGGTCCAGCAGTTGTGATAGTTGGTTCTGCATTTGTCGTTATTGCTTCAGCCATTGTTGTCGTTGATGCAGCTGTTGTCGTTGGTCGAGCAGTTGTCGTTGTTGGTAAAGCAGTTGTTGTCGTTGGTGTAGCAGTTGTTGTCGTCGGTGCAGCAGTTGTTGATGTTGTGGATCCCACGGTAGTAGTTAATAGTCCAGTAGTTGTTGTTGGTTCTGCAGCTGTTCTTGATGGTTTTGCTGTTGTAGTTGTTGGGCCTGCAGTTGTTCTTTGTACTGCAGTTGTAGTGAGTCCTGCTGTAGCAGTTGTGGATATTGCTGTAGTAGTTGTGTGTATTGCATTTGTTGTTATTGGTCCTGCAGTTGTCTGTCCTTCTGTTGTGGCTGTGGGTCCTACAGTTGGTGTTGTTGGTCCTGCAATTGTTGTTGTTGCTGCAGCAAATGTTGTTGTTGGGGCAGCAGTTGTTGGCGTTAGTTCAGCAGTTGTTGTTGTTGGTGCAGCACTTGTTGTCGTTGGTGCAGCAGTTGTTGTCATTGGTGCAGCAGTTGTTGTGGGTGCTGCAGATGTTGTGGTGGGTCCAGCAGTTGTTGTCGTTGATTCAGCAGTTGTTGTTGTTGGTGCATCAGTTGTTGTCATTGGTACAGCATTTGTGGTTGTTGGCCCCGCAGTAGTTCTAAAGGGTGCAGCATTTGTCGTTGGTGCAGCAGTTGTTGTCGTTGGTGCAGCAGTTGTTGTCGTTAGTGCAGCAATTGTTGTGGGTACTGCAGTTGTTGTGGTGGGTCCAGCAGTTAAAGTGGTTGGCTCTGCATTTGTCGTTTTTGCTGCATCAGTTGTTGTTGTTGGTGCAGCAGTTGTCGTTGTTGGTTCAGGAGTAGTTGTGGTGGGTGCAGCAGTTGTTGTTGCTACAGCAGTTGTTGTCGTTTGTGCAGCAGTTGTTGTGGGTACTGCAAATGTTGTGGTGGGTTCAGCAGTTGTGGTGGTTGGTTCTGCATTTGTCGTTGTTGCTTCAGCAATTGTTGTCGTTGGTGCAGCTGTTGTCGTTGGTCGAGCAGTCGTCGTCGTTGGAAAAGCAGCTGTTGTCGTTGGTGTAGCAGTTGTTGTCGTCGGTGCAGCAGTTGTTGATGTTGTGGATCCCACGGTAGTAGTTAATAGTCCAGTAGTTGTTGTTGGTTCTGCAGCTGTTCTTGATGGTTTTGCTGTTGTAGTTGTTGGGCCTGCAGTTGTTCTTTGTACTGCAGTTGTAGTGAGTCCTGCTGTAGCAGTTGTGGATCGTGCTGTAGTAGTTGTGTGTATTGTATTTGTTGTTATTGGTCCTGCAGTTGTCTGTCCTTCTGTTGTGGCTGTGGGTACTACAGTTGTTGTTGTTGGTCCTGCAATTGTTGTTGTTGCTGCAGCAAATGTTGTTGTTAGTTCAGCAGTTGTTGTTGTTGGTCCTGCAATTGTTGTTTTTGATGCAGCAGTTGTCGTTAGTGGTCCAGCAGTTGTTGTCGTTGGTGCAGCAGTTGTCATTGGTGCAACAATTGTGGTTGTTGGTCCTGCAATTGTTGTTGTTGATGCAGCAGTTGTCGTTGGTGGTCCAGCAGTTGTTTTCGTTGGTGCAGCAGTTGTTGTCATTGGTGCAGCAGTTGTTGTCGTTGGTGCAACAGTTGTTGTGGGTACTGCAGATGTTGTGGTGGGTCCAGCAATTAAAGTGGTTGGTTTTGCATTTGTCGTTGTTGCTGCAGCAGTTGTTGTTGTCGGTGCAGCAGTTGTCATTGTTGGACCAGCAGTCGTTGTCGTTGGTGCAGCAGTTGTTTTCGTTGGTTCAGCAGTTGTTGTCGTTGGTGCAGCAGTTGTTGTGGGTGCTGCAGATGTTGTGGTGGGTCCAGCAGTTGTTGTTGTTGGTCCTGAAGTTATTGTTGTTGGTGCAGCAGTTGTTGTTGTTGGTGCAGCAGTTGTTGTTGATGCAGCAGTTGTCGTTATTGGTCCAGCAGTTGTTGTAGTTGGTGCAGCAGTTGTTGTCGTTGGTGCAGCAGTTGTTGTCATTGGTGCAGCAGCTGTTTTTGTTGGTCCAGCAATTGTTGTCGTTGGTTCAGCAGTTGTTGTCATTGGTATAGCATTTGTGGTTGTTGGTCCCGCAGTAGTTGTGGTTGGTGCAGCAGTTGTCGTTGGCTCTGCATTTGTCGTTGTTGGTCCAGCAGTTGTTGTCGCTGGTGCAGCAGTTGTTGTCGTTGGTGCAGCAGTTGTTGTTGGTGCAGCAGTTGTTTTT
>NW_028178258.1:5000-15891 GCF_964030765.1 Micromesistius poutassou | reverse complement strand
GGAGGGAGGCGGGACCAAGCCCACGCCGTCGCTCATGTAAATAGCGCCGTCACACCGGCTGATTTATCCCCTTTTAAAAAGGGTTATCGATACGCGTGCGCGGGAGTCCTGATTTACTGCCAGTGTTATTAGCTAGATTGGGGTCCTAAAGGCTATTGCTGTTCGGGGACACAGAATGTTGCAGGCATGCAGTCTGGTCCCCCTTTTGGAAGAATCTGCCGTTTTGAATCCAAAATAGGAACCCCCACATGATCTTCGATGTCTTAAATAAACATATTTAGGATTTGGAGGGGTGGTGTGATCTGGTTCGTAAAAGTTGTGTGCCGTTAAAGTCATCTGCGGGAAGACGTGTTCACCGCTGTGTTGTTCTACTGCCCTGGAGACTCTTCAAGCCAATGAACTCAAAGGTTTGAGTTGTTGATAAATCAGCGGATTATCTAATCTGCTGATTAAAAAAAGAGTAAGATCTGCTCATGTCTGCGCTCATAGAGCGACTGTATTTTAAATGATTGCCTCATTTTGAATTATCCACTTAACGATGGAGTATCCTCGTTAAAGATTATGTTTTTATTCAAAGCTGTACCTCAGGCCTTGCAACAATGATAGGCCTGCTAATAGCTGCTTGTTAACAAGCAATGTATGTCATTGCATTGGGTAGTTCCTATTAGGGCTGTTAACAACTCAGTATTTTGTGAGTCGACGTGTCTGAGTCACGAGTCGACAAATCAATCTATTTTCTTTTCTTTCTTTTTTTTTTTGCCCCACGGCTGCAGCAGTTACGGAGCTCAAAGGATCTGCGCTTTCCTTTTTAAGACAGTGGCCCACCCGTCATATTTCAAAGGTTGCACTCAGGAGCACACCAGTTAATAGAGATGATGATAAACAAAATATCAGAGCATGGAGCAGGATTGTGAACATTTACAATGTCTCATGTCAATTTACAATAGGCAAAACGTGTCGGTGCCAGCCGACTAATTTTTTTAATTAGGTTATTGATGCTGAGCCTGGGCGCCTCCTCTTTGCAACAGAATTAGTTCAAGCCATGAAACCATCTAATTTGTTGGACGCGTTGTCATGCACGCAGGCTGCCACTCTGTCGGCTATGAACCCATCTTCAACGGCGGCTTGCAGGACGTTAGCCGTGTATTCCGCCGTGTGCCTCTCTGGCATTGAGCGGGTCCACAGGAGCGCACGCTGCACAACCCAGTCAGTAAAAAAAGTGAATGGTCACGCTCACGTACCACTCCGTAGTCAACGCTGTCCAAGCATCGGTGGTGATGGCAACTTTCTCCGCTAAGGACAGGATCTCACGGAAGGAGCCTGCTGCTTCGCTGTACATTTTCTCCAGCCACAGTCATAGTTTGGCGACATGGCACTGTGCAATCACGCTCGAGAAATGCGATCAGAACCCCCTTCTCCTCGACTACGCTTATGGGCAGCATATCTCCGGCTATATTTTTAATTGGTTATTTTGAAAATAGAAAGATGTGGCAACGTTTTGAACAGGAAGTTTAAGAGGTTTATACATCTAAAAAAAAATAATAATAAAAAAAAAAATAATAAATAAATATATATATATATATATATATATATAAAAACTATTCTATTTTTAGAGTCGACTTGAGCACGAGTCGAGAATCAATCGTTGAGTCGACACATTCTTAGCATCCCTAGTTTCTATATTAACAGGCAAGGTATGTAGCGTCATAAAGCTTTGGATTAGGTAGTTCCTATATTAACAGGCAAGGTATGTAGCGTCATAAAGCTTTGGATTGGATGCCATAAAACTAACATTCCTCCCAATATGATGAGAGTGGGGTCATATTGCTTAAAATACTAAAATATATTTTAATAAGGGGTGACTACTTTGCGATATATGGCCCTCTAAAGTATAACTGACCTTTTCCCTTGGCACGCAATGAAGCTACTTTAGTTGTTTTCAAAAGGAGGGGTTTTCAACGCTGCTCTAAGTAGAGGCAGGAGTAGGTGAACCAAATATGAAAAGAAAAACGGTTACTTACAAAAAAAAAAATCTTGGGTTCCTGATGGTGTGGTATTAGCGTAGACCGCAATACATTGTTTGAGGATGTTTTGAAGTAGCATGCGATCTGTTGTCTGCTGGAGTAATCTATGCCACCATTACCGGGTCAAATTTGAGCTGATACAGCTACTTTATGTTCACGGGCAGATGATGTATTCAAGTTTTATTGACATAACATTATGTCACGTTAATTCAAGTTGTTTCAATTCATTCTAATGAAACAGCCGCGAGTGACGTTAACTAGTTAACTTACCATTGGATTAGCCAAATGCCCGTACAGCTGTAGCTCAAGTTATGTGGCAAATTCAATCAAAGTTGTGTGATTTCAGCACATCAGCGCATTGAATGTTTTTGTAATGTTATAATGTTACTGTACGCATTAGCCTGGTCGGGGAAGCACCTGGTATTTATCTGGGTTTGAACATTGTTGGAAACATTGGGAGGACACAACTCGATCAAAATATATAACATAGGTCTATTGGTTTTTAGATATTTCAATGTGGAAATGTTACATCTGATGTATTTTTTAAAAAGTATACAGTTTGAAGCAGAACGTATTTAAATCCACGTGTACTTTCTGTATTCCAATAAATTAGATAATTTTGCTTGTAAAAATCTCTAATTAAGGAAAATAAATAATTTGATACATTCTCGCTGTGCCCCTAAAGTTCCGTATGCACACATATCACTTTCCACTGGGGCGCTCGTTGGGGAAACGTTGGGGTCCGTATCAAGCCTTGCCCGCTGGGTGTGACATAAAGGCTGTTTTTCTGCTGTTGACCATTAAGTTACCAGGTGGATCCCTGACCGTAATCTGTACATAGAGGCTATATGAGGTGTCCTCTGTGACTGTGCCCTTCACATGCACACGATGTCACTGCACCTGATAAACACCGACCCAAAGTGCAGTCAGGTAAAATGTCATACCAACACATTCAAGGAACGCTCTGGAACGTCCTGTTACTAGATCGTTTTACCAGTATTTCCCCGACCCAGACACTTCCTCCAACGCCCAGTTCATCAGTTAATGAACAAACAAGGAAGTCAACCATGTTTTATTTGTCTTTCATGCGTTTCATGTTCACCTCACCTGTTAGACCACTGGCAAAAAAAAAAAAAGAGCTGTCAAACGCACATCAGCCCATCACAATGGGGTTGAAAAAACGGTTGCCTTTTTAAAGTAAAAGCACTGGCAGAACTTCCCCCACTCACACTAAGGTGTGTGTGTGTGTGTGTGTGTGTGTGTGTGTGTGTGTGTGTGTGTGTGTGTGTGTGTGTGTGTGTGTGTGTGTGTGTGTGTGTGTGTGTGTGTGTGTGTGTGTGTGTGTGTGTGTGTGTGTGTGTGTGTGTCCGTCCCCTCTCTCTGCTTGCAGGTGAGTCCTCGGACCTGGCCCTCAACAAGCTCAAGTGTCCTCACTGTAACTACATCGCCAAGCACCGGCGCACGCTCAAGAGGCACCTGATCATCCACTCCGGCGTGCGCTCCTTCAGCTGCGACATCTGCGGCAAGCTGTTCACGCGCCGCGAGCACGTCAAGAGACATTCCCTGGTACGCACGCACACACACGCACGCACACGCACGCACGCGTGCAGACAGACACGCACACACGCACGCACGCAGACAGACACGGAGACAGACACGCACACACGCACGGAGACAGACACGCACGCACACGCACGCAGACAGACACGCACACACGCACGCAGACAGACACGCACACAGACAGACACGCACACACGCACGGAGACAGACATGCACACACGCACACACGGAGACACACGCACTGACACACGCACACAGACACGGAGACGGAGACACACACACACACACACGCACAGACATGGAGACACACGCACAGACAAACACAGACACGGAGACACACACACACACATACGCACTGACACACACACACAGACAAACACAGACACATGCACTGACACACACGCACAGACACACAGACACACAGACACACACACACACACACACACACACACACAGAGACACGCACTGACACACACACAGACACAATCAGACACACACAGACAAACACAGACACGCACACACACGCCCACAGACACACACACACACTCACCACGTCATGCTCCACGGTCTTCGGCTGCCAACGTGGCCCTACCTTATGTGGTTTGCTTAACAGACATGTTTTTTCTTTCTCTTTCAATATCTCCCTAAAGGCTACCAGACTGCTTTTTCTTTCTAATTTTTTTTTTTTTTTTTTTTTCCGTTTTGGATGCCGTATGTTTTGCATGAGGAGAGAGCAGGAACATTTTTAGATTTGTTCCTCGTGTTAAGAATGAGAGGGCATGTGGGAGTGTCTTTGCTGCCAGCCCACTTCCTCCACCATATTGCCTAATAAATAACCGCTGAAATCGGTGAATGTCGCAAGACATTAAGCAGAGCCATGGCCCGTGATCACAAAGGTAGTGGCTGCAGTATCCCATTATCTCATGAATGCTAAACAAAGCGTTGGGTTTATAGTTTTCGACTTTTGTTACAGCCGCCTACATCGTTACATTAGTGTTGTTCACCACAACCAGCGTCAGCTACAACAAGGCTGCGTGGGTTCTTGACAGTGAGGCATCAATATTAAAGGGGTAGTTTCGGAATGTCCGTAATTCCGAACTACCCCTTTAACCCCTTCCCACACGGTCTCACTGTCTGTTGGTCTCTCTCCCCCACTCTCTCTACCTCCCCCCCCACCTCTCTCTACCTCCTCCCCTCCCCACCTCTCTCTACCTCCTCCTCCCCATCTCCCTCCACCTCCCTCTACCTCCTCCCTCCCCACCTCTCTCTACCTCCTCCACCTCCCTCCACCTCCTCTCCTCCTCCCCCCCTACCTCTCTCCACCTCCCTCCACCTCCTCCTCCCCTCCACCTCCTCCCCTCCCCACCTCCCTCCTCCCCTCCCCACCTCTCTCTACCTCATCCCCACCTCCCTCCACCTCCTCCTCCCCCCTCTACCTCTCTCTACCTCCTCCTCCCCCCTCTACCTCCTCCTCCCCCCTCTACCTCCTCCCTCCCCTCCCCACCTCCTCTCCTCCCTCCCCACCTCCCTCCACCTCCTCTCCCTCCACCTCCTCCTCCCCACCTCCCTTCACCTCCTCCCCACCCCACCTCCCCTCCCCCACCTCCCTCACCTCTCTCTACCTCCTCCCTCCCCACCTCCCTCCACCTCCACCTCCCCACCCCACCTCCCTCCACCTCCTCCCCTCCCCACCTCCCTCCACCTCCTCCCCCATCTCCCTCCACCTCCTCCTCCCCTCCCCACCTCCCTCCACCTCCCTCCACCTCCTCCCCCCCACCTCCCTCCTCCTCCCCCCCACCTCCCTCCTCCTCCCCCCCACCTCCCCCCTCCACCTCCTCCCCCACCTCCCTCCACCTCCTCCCCCCCCACCTCCCTCCACCTCCTCCTTCCCCCCACCTCCCTTCCCCACCTCCCTCCACCTCCTCCCCCCCCACCTCCCTCTACCTCCTCCCCCCCTCGCCTCTCTCTACCTCCTCCCACCCCACCCCCCTCCACCTCCTTCCCCCCACCTCCCTCCTCCTCCCCCCCCACCTCCCTCTACCTCCTCCCCCCCCATCTCCCTCCACCTCCCCACCTCCTCCCCTCCCTCTACCTCCCTCCACCTCCCCACCACCCCACCTCCCCCTCCCCTGCTCCAGGTGCACAAGAAAGACAAGAAGTACAAGTGCATGGTGTGCAAGAAGATCTTCATGCTGGCGGCCAGCGTGGGCATCCGCCACGGCTCGCGGCGCTACGGCGTGTGCGTGGACTGCGCCGACTCGCACCAGGCCTCCCAGGGCGGCCTGGAGGGCCTGGACGCCATGGAGTTTGCCCGCGACGACGACGACTTTGACGGCGAGGAGGGCGAGGAGGGCGAGGAGGCGGACGACGCGGCCGACATCGACCAATCAAACTGGGCCGAGGGCGAGGCCGCCGCCCCCCCGGACGACTGAAGTTTGTGTTGTTTTTGTTTTTTTTGTTTTTTTTCTTTCTTTGTTTTAGTTTTTTGTTTTCAAAGCAAGCTTAAGAAATTAAATGAGAGTTTTTAAAATAATTTTTATTTAATGTTTTAATATATATTAGAGGACGAGTAAATACAACTTAAAAACTCTAGCTGGTAAACAATCAACTACTCCAAAGTGCTATCCAACCGCGAGGTTACGTAACGCGTTTATGACAAAGAAAAAGGCGACTACAGAAGCTTTGGTTTAACAGAGGGGTCCTCAAAGATGTACACATTTTATAATCCTTTGAATATGTGCTCAGTAGAGTTTTTTTTTTTAACGAGGCCCTAATACGAAAAATCAGGTTCTTTCTTGGTGATACATGTTTTTTTGTTTTTGAGTCTTGTCCTGTTTTATCCGGGTTAGAGGGTGGGTGGTAGTGTACATAGTGTTAAGTCACGATCGGCCAATCATTGAGAGAGCGAGAGCGAGAGAGAGATAGAGAGAGAGAGCGCGCGCGCGAGAGAGAGCGAGAACGAGGGAAAGAAAAACTAGTTAATTATTTAATTTATGAAGAGGTTGTTAATGGTCTTATTTGAAATGCTCTAATTGTAAGTCGTCTGCTTCTGCTAGCGGAGAGACGGCCGCGTGTGTGTTCTGTTCAGCCTGTGCGCGCGCATCGCTCGCCGCGAGTGTGTAGCGCACGCCGGCGCCTGAAATAATTTGCAGACAGGAAGATTTATTAACTTTGCTATGTAGATTGACTCGTTTTTTTTTTTTAGACGCGCTAAGTTCGTCGTCGTGGTGGTCGTTGTTGTTGTTGTTATTATTATTAATATTATTTTTCTTTTTTCTTTCTTACCTGCACAATCTTGGAACCAAATATCTGTTTTGTGACGCTAATGTATCACAGCCATATTTATGATTAATTTAAGAGGGCTGTGCTATTGTGCCAAGCAGACCGCACACCAAGATATCGCAGGAAACCTAGAACTACTGAAACACGCTTAAAAAAGAGAAGAGGATGGTGCAAGACTGTTTTTTTAAGCTTGGGGGGGTGGGGCGGGCGGGGGGGGGGGTTTGGTCGTGAGAAGAGATGCAAAAAGAAAATGAAAGTACAAGGGGAAAATGTTATTGCTAGCTTTATACAAATCACAGCGTCACAGTAACACTTTATTATATTTAAAAAAAAAAATAAAGCATTTTGACTTTCACTTAAAGCTTGAATTTTGCCAAATGACGAAAAAAACGTTTGGTGCTGTAACGCTTTGTCGCAAAATACTGGACCTACAGGCTGTATATGATAATAATCATAACGCTTAAACTGACTCAGTTATATATATATATATATATAGATCTACGTGTAATCAGCTTAAACTATAGAACACTGTTTTGCTACGGCGACTATCAGGTATGCTTTGCCATCGATTCTTTTTCTACAAAATAAAAGCTTTCATTTAATGCACACGCATACCATTTTGTCAAACCTCGGGCAGTAAGTTGTCATGGACCTAAGCGGACCGCTCTACCTGATACGTGGTTGTCTATTGGGTACTGAGCTATTGTTAAAACGTTCCCAACACTTAAAACGGATGGACCAACAAGCCGTTCACAAAACCAAGTTCAGATCTTTTTTTTTTTGTTCGTTGTTTATTTTAAACTTTTTATCAAATGTTGAATTTAATTGGGATGGAAATGTTTTTCTTTTTCTTTTTCTTTTTTGTTTAGCTCTGCCAGGCAGCAAAAACACTTTGTTCCGCATAAAGTGAAGCTCTATGGCCCCGCATAGACATGCACTTAACTTTTTTGCGTTCATGAAAATCATTTGTTTTTACGTTCTTAAGTCTCTTTTGCTTTCGCTGAAGCAGGTCTGAATGGAACTATATATATTTAAATGGATATATATATATATATATATATATACAAACTGTTGTGCTCTTCCTCCAATGCGCAACTTTAGTTTTTTTATTACACTTTTTGTTTTGTTATTTAATATTATATATATATATATAAATGTGTTGACTCCAAAATGCAATCAAGACTGTTAATTTCTATTTGTCCAACCAAAATTGTTTTTTTGTTTTTTTTGTAATTATTGTTGAAATGTTTGAGAAAAGCCAGCTGACAACTTTTATAGCGTAGAGGATCCTTGCTTGTGTCTGTAATTGTTGAGATTCCTTTTCCTGTTTTTATGCTACAGAATCATTCACTTTACCCTCGATGCGTATATCGCTTTTTTTGTCCTTTCTAAAGATGTGTTCTGTCTCTTTTTATTCATTAAGCACATATTTTCTAAAGAACACACGGATTGTTTGCGGGTTGAGACCTTGGATGGCCGTTTATGTCTGTCTCTGCAGTGGGTTCCATGTGATGAAGTGCTACTGGAGCACGGCGTGTGGCTTCACTCGATGCTCTGTTGAAAGATGTATTTTATTAAAGCATAGAGATCGCTTCCTCTAGTACATTGAGCCCTAAAGAAATCACAGGGTGGAGTTATATAATGGATATATATAAATGAATCTATATATATATATACATATAAAGAGAGATTATAAAAGCAGAAGGTATATATGAATAAGATATTTAACTAGTGAGTTTCCTCTACGGGACAGGTCCACAGTTAGCTCCCCACACCCCTCCAGGTGGTTTGTTCCGTGATCTTTGACCTTTCCGCTTTGTTGTCACTTGTGTGCTTGTCATACCGTACCATGCCATCCGGTTATCCAGATTTTTGTTTTTGTTTTTATATATAAATATATATATATATATACACACACCATCCTACTGATTTTACTGTAACGGATGAAAGCTAAGAAAAAACCCTTGATGTTATTGTTTTTAGACTTTTTATGCTGTATTTGTTAAAAGGACACAAAACACAAAATACAAACAGAAACACTACAGATATAAAGAGGTTTTTTTCCCGGCTGTATTTTTTTACGCTGTCGCAAAAAAACAAAGGTTGTATTTTTCAATTTCTCGCGAAACTTTCGCGGTGATGCAAGACCCCGGCCACACCTCAGTCCCTTCCGAACACAAAGCAACAATTCAGGTTACTCTTTTTACGTTTTTATCAAAGGTTTTCGAAGATATGGAACTAGCCTACATTCTCCTTTTTTCTGTCTCAATTGTACTACTGTTCCTCTCTATACTACATTTTAAGAATAAAACTTTGATATTGCTTTAAGTCCCTTTTCTTTATTTATCGTAGCACAAAGTTGTTCTCTGTTCTCCATATCCTGTCTGTGTGGTGTTGAGTTGCACAATCACCACAATGACCATACCTATCAAAATTTATATACGATTTCAGCGAATCAGAATCAGAAAGGTGTGTTGCTAGGTAAGCTTCACAAGGAGTGTGAAATGGTGTATTGGTGCTAAACATAATGGTAACAAAACATAAAAAAATGCCACTGTAGATTATATATAAAAATAAACACACACACGCTTGTTAACTTAAGCTGTCAAGTAAGTAAGTACAGATCATCTCGTACAGAACAGTCTGTCCTTGAATCATTGTTGAACAAACGTGTTTAACTGTTTAATCATAAGCCATCTTTTGGATCTAACTTCTGGTAATTCTAATCATAATTTTTTTTGGGGGGGTGAGGCCTATTCTGCTTTTTCCTGCATTTGATGCTGTTACGATGCCCTCTGCTGGTAGGGGATTAACTCCGTATTACATTTGCTCAGAGTTGCGCTACTGTCCAGCGCCTCCAGAGGGCAGCATCGGGTTGTAATCTGTAAAATAGGAGAAAAAAAAACTTTTCGACCCGCGGAATTCACTCGCGGCTCGTTGCCATCACACCACAATAATAACGAACACTAAAAGTGGACTGCAGCCATTGATTTGAGATGAGAGGCGTCGACGAGCTGTGGTCACCATGGTGTGTGGTGCGTTGTGCGCGTCCGGAGACTGGGAGAGTTTATATAATTTGACGGAAACACTGATGACTCAATGAGGAATTGTAGACCATATCCACGGTGTTTCTAGCAGGTCATGCTCGTTTGGTGTTGTTATCTGCCACCATCCAAAAATGCTGTTTTTATGCAATTAATATTTTTTGTGCATTTTTATGTATTTGTTAATCTTTTTCGACTCTCATAGCCGGCAAATAATACAGCCCCATCCGACGGTACATGGGCTGCCGGTAGAGAGGGAGTCATTTGAATGTCGGCCCACTACGGTCACGGCCACAGTAATCTGTCGCCCCACATCCACTGCGATAAATATTTATCCCTTCACGGTTTGGCATTTCCAGGGAACTTACACAAACTCCAAATTATTTCGAGCCGCGATGGTCGACCTTGTTTTGGTTACTTCACTTTGAATGTATTTCCAGAGTGCTTGGGACAGGCTTTTCTTTCTTCAAATTGACCCCGGCAGCTTGTTTTTCATGCCGAGAATAGTCTTGTTCGCGTCTCCTCTTGCCCCGTGTGCTTTCCCCCCTCTTTTGTACATAAGTGTTTGTGTGCGCCGCTGTACCCGCTAACCAAAACACAGGCGCAAAACATCGTGCTTGCGGGCAAACCATACACACTGGCCTATTCTTCGCCGTGAGTGTGTGTGTGTGTGTGTGCGCTTGTTTGCGCGCATGCATGCATGCGTGCGTGTCCGTGTGTGTGTGTGTTCCCTATTCACGGGTTCTTTGTGTGGGTGTCAGTCAGCGGGGTTGTCTGTGGGCAGGCCCCCATTGTGTAGAACCACTGCTCCTTATTGACACAGGGCCCCTGGCTCCGCACGTTCCCATGGCCCCCCGGCCGCGGCGGATGGAAGGCTGAAACCAGAGCCCCGGACCTGGGGAGAGTTTGTTTGCTCTCCCCTGGCGCTGCTACCCCCCCCCCCCCCGGCGCTCCTGGAGCGGGCTGTCAGTGGGGACATGG
>NW_028178259.1:0-15000 GCF_964030765.1 Micromesistius poutassou | reverse complement strand
CCCCCCCCCCCCCCCACACCACACCACTCTGCTTTGACTTGGAGAGAAAGCGAGACAAAAAAAAAGAATGAGTAAAAAATTCTGCTCTAATGCTTTAAAATGAATTATCGGCGGTTGCTCTGTGATCAGCGATGGGGGACAGAACCATGTGTTGAATTCACATTTTGGTGAGGTTTTGCCACATTTTGGTGCAATGAAAGTTGGTGAATCTGCCTTATTTTACTTACGCATTAATCCACCCTTCCGTATGAAGGCTTTTCAAAGTGTATTGTTGCTTTAGAAAACGTCTATACGTTGAAAGCTGCTGGAGCCTAAACCAAAATGTCTTATTGACCGGTCATCATGTGACCGGTCAATAAATATTATATTATGATCGAATTCTATACGGACATATTCTGTTCTACTCTAGCAAATTTTATTTTTATTATGGACTCAAATCACTATGCCATAAAACAATTGTATCAGGGGACATTTTGTTTTTATACAGAATTACAATAACCAAACGTAGCAAACAATATCAGATTATCAGAAAATATCTTTTAACTGCACAAAAATCTATAATTGTGCAGTAAAATTCCATTTTATTGTTGATTGTTGTAGACCGTTGAGTATGATTAAAGGAATTCCTGTTTATATATTCATATTTGACAACTCATTAATATTTGAACCAATGATTTTGTAATTGTATGCAAGCATTAAGTATGCATTAAGGACCACTTAAGGCTGTATATAAAATCAAGCTTGCAAGCATAGTATGTCATTATTAAACTAACTCCTCTCATTTCCACAATGTTATGGTAAACCTATGGACAGCACAGTAGGTTCCAGACTAAAGAAAGAAGAGAAAAAAATACGGAAAAACAACAGTCTTAATGTCACTTAGTGGCCGGCTACCTCTGAAGCTGTCCTTGTTGTGTGTTAATATGTCGGTGCACATACAGTAGTTAACCTAGCGTTGAATCATTAACTGTAGCAAATAGATCATTAAAAGTTCAAAAGGGATGCCAGGTTAAACTCACAGAGAAAACATTATACCTTTTAAAGAGAGAACTTAAAAGGCAGCCCTCAGAGCATGAGCACACCCACCCACACACACACACACACACACACACAGACACAGACACACTTTGCGCTAGTCCTTGGTGAGCCTGCTATAAGGGTCACCGAAGCGTGGGCCCTGAAGACAGTGGGGAGGTTGTTCGGTTGTTCATTAAACATATTTGCATTTCAAACCACATAGCTATTTCCAACAGGAAGTGATGCCAGTGTTTCAAACTATCAACAGTCAATAGTTGACTGTTGGAAGGAAAACATGTTTACCAAATCAATCAGTCTACATTCTACGTGTAACTTGACTGATTCAGATAATTTGACTCCAACATCAGAAACCATATATTATTAGTTTCAATATTCTAGTCTGTAGAATTCCTTAAATTAACATTCTACTTAGAATAAAGAAAAAAGTTTGTTGTTGTAGTTACCCTCTACATTTCAACTTTCTATGCATAACAGAGTGTTTTAAGCTAGAGGCCTACTCTTATACAGAGGTTTATCTTCAATTTATTTCTCTATTTGTGAATTCATATCTAAACATCTCCTTCTGCGACATGTGTTTTTTTACAAAAACAACAGATTTACAGCGCCATAGCACCACAGAATATGTTAGGAATCTTAAGTGTAGCAAGGGCCCCTAATTGTTTTAATGGTCCGACTTCTGACCGTTGTCACCCGAGCCTGCGAGGGCCACAATGCACGAGGGTGTTTTCTGACAGCCGGCACACACACACACAGACACACAGCATTCATGGTCAAGTCATAAGGGACTGGGTGCTTTGTGATATGAGCAGATTATATGGCTGCTCTCCAACAATCAGATGACATTATTAGCTTTCCAAAAAAATATATCACATAAACAGACAGATAGATAATAAATATATGTTGACATATAAATACTGAATAAATGCACATTACAGATTTTTTTAATTGTTATTTTTCCATAGTTGACCTCCCGGCTTATGTCATCATAAGAGAACATATTGTCAATGCTAGTAGTCTATAAGATTCATACCCTTTCTAACAATTTCAATGTTCACCTTCCCTCACTCACAGAGTTAGGAGGAGAGTGGAAAGGTCCAAAAAAAAAGAAGCTAAAAAACAAGGATTCAATGGACTGAGTCACACAGCCATCTGCCCTTTCACTAGTTAGCTTAGCACCACAGACTCCATATCACGTCCTATAGATGTCATGCTAGGGGGCCGCCTCTGACACAGCACTGATACGAGCTCATTAACTCCGGCAGCGCATCGCAGCGACCTCCACCACACAATTACATCACAGAGCAAATTACCACCGCCGACGACTAAAAAATGGGAAAAAAAGGTAATCATAACGCAAAGTTTCAGTCTGCAACGTCTCGTCAATTTCCCCGAGCGTTTTGTGCCACAGCTCGCCGTCTCACTGCAGACTCATCAAAGAGTCACACGAGTGATGTCACATAATACATCTTTGTCAGGACAAGTCTCCCCCCCCCCCCCCGTTGGTCAGCAGGATGTGTCCCCCCTTTGGTCCTCATTTTTTATGAGATCATGCCCTAATGATGACCCTAGGCCCGTTTTTAATTATTTTAGTCGGCCTTGTTGGAACAATTGTTCCACTTCTGTGAACAATTTCAATTTGAAGAGTTCCAGAATTGTGCAGTGCAGATCTTTTCTCACTTGCCTTTTAATATTTGTGTTAAATTCACAAAGTGAAGTCTGTCCATAGTACATATATGAAGTGTAATTTAAAGAACAAAAGTTGAAACACAAAATGGCCCTTTAACTCTCAAACCATCGGATTCTATTGAGAGTATGCATATCAATAATCATAGAAGCAGACCAGGCAACAATGAAACACAGGGAAGGCCATCTCTGCTTTAAATAATGTAATAATGTAATAATAAATAATGTACAAAAAAATGTTCAACATCAAAGCTGATTGTGTTCAACCCACGAGTCAAACATACATTTTTTTTAAAATACAACTCGTTATATATAAGTGATTCCACTGGTTGGTGTGTGACTATTTTAGACCTATTCACATCTTATGTGGTGCACAGTATAGATTTATCCTGATCTCTCTCACTGTAGGATCTGTGAAGTTATAGGGCAGACGTATGCAAAAGCTGCAACTGTACCACCCTTATAATGGAAGATTTGTAGGCTGGCTACCGCGCTGCGGTAGCACATTCATTTTTGAGTAATCTACATGTGAATAATAATGTAGCCTTCAAGGTTACGTATTTTTCCTTCACAGCCACTGTTATTAATAGCTTCATCTTTCTTAGGGACTCAAACACAAATGAAATATTTTGACATCTTCTTAGGAGAGGGAGGTAGGTCTTGGCCAAATAATAATAAACATTTGCTTTAATCAATCATTTGTTTGTAAGTTAAAGACAAAGCTTTTTTTTCTACACAAATACATTCATTCCATCCTGTGCTGTTGCACCTGCGATGTCACGTGTTTTATCTATTTGGGAGGGAAAAATATTTCTAATACTATAATAGTTTACCGGTTGCAAATGAGTATGCATCTCCCATGTTCACTTTGACCTTCTTGGTTGAAGAACAAAACAACTATAGCAATCGATTGTTACCCTCTGAAGAATCACAATATTGTATTTTTTTTAAATGAAAGGCAAGTGCGAGAGCAAGAGAGAGAAAGAGAGAGAGAGAGAGAGAGAGAGAGAGAGAGAGAGAGAGAGAGAGAGAGAGAGAGAGAGAAGTCAAGCCAAGATGAACAGCTGTATTGAGATAAACCGTCACCCCCATACGCTGAGGGGTAAAGAATCTGTGCACATTACAAAGATAGAAGAGGAAGATGAAAAAAAAAAAGAATCCACTTAATCAACTAACATTGATATTACTTCTGGCAATTAGGAGCATGCTGGTAATGATATGAGTTTTCAGCTGTAAATAATTATGCTGCCTGCGGGCCATCCTTTAATTCTCGGCTGTATCCATAAACAATAATCAAACCAACAGCAGGCTAAAAGTCTGAGATTTGTTGCCGTGGAAGCCGGGCTCTTTAAGAGGAGCTTATGAGGGCCCTGTGGTGATGCCGGTAGTCAGGGTCACCTTCAGGTGCTCCTGCCTCCTCCTCCTCCTCTCTGGCTCTCCTTCACAGAGCTGCTGCGCTGATCCAGCTATTGATCCGGGGCGCATTCCAATAACAACGGTAATGATATGCAGACACATGGGAGGCATGTGTAAACAGTGGTGGAGTGTTGGAGGGGAGGGGGGCGCTAGCATGTTACAATGTGATTTGTTACACTAGTAAGACGACAGTGTCATAAGTTAAAGAATGCATCAAATATTCAGTTGAGGTTGTACTTGATTTTAATTCTTAATGAAGTGGATGTTTATTTGTCCAAAATTGACTCCCGTTTGATTGTGGTGATGAACATTGACATTTATTGTTGACGTCAACACTCTGAAAAGCTACCTTGATAAGTAGGTGGTACTCTTGGGTATATTATCGTACTTTTCTTTTAAAGAATTACATTTATGCCATGCCCCTTTTTCATTGGCCATGCTCAGACCCAACTTTTTAAACATCCCAAGTCAAATTTTGAAATTGATACAGTTCATCCCTTTAGTTCCTGTAGATCTTTGGAGAAGAGGTGCTCTGAGGTTGTACCTTTTTCCCAATAAGCACCTTCGTTAACTTTGTAGGCCATTTGCATTTGTTTTCTACATTTGCATTGCAGTTTGATTTGTCAAAGCCTAGCTTGACATGTTTGTTTCAGTTTTACCACAAACCTATATGAAATATGTCATGATAACTCAAAGAAAACAAGTTACTTCCACGACTTCCACGTGTCTTTATTGAAGAATTCTAGTTTAAAGTGTTTATCCATCTGTCCATTCGTGGCACACATTAAGTCTATAGACATAAAATCACAAGTATCAAAAGTATTATGTATGTAAAAAAAAGTACTGAATACTCTCATGTAGTTGATACCACTTTTGAGGAACCACCTCAAAAAAACCATCATCTGAATGTGATATCACAATATATCAGGTTTACAGTATAAATATTGGGCATAATAATATTAACAAAATATATTTTTTTGATATTAACAAAATATTAACATTTTACACTTTTCAGTGAAGTTGATGCATTAAGATGTCTTCTTGTACTCAAAACATGGTGTCAATTTATGCAGATTTGTTTAGCACTAGCAAATAATTTGGCAACGATTTAATGAAAATAAAATTGCTCACACTGCTGAATCCTCCTACGGAAAAACCAAACAAACAAAATTATTGACAAAAATGCCCAACAAAACCAACTGCATTGTATTATCACAACACTCAACTTGTCAAGTTTTTATTTTTTCATTGTGCTTTTATTTCCTGCTTATGTATCATGCCAAGTTAAGAAATGTGCCAATGGGCCAGAACACAAAAGAACACCGGATAACTACCTGACACTGTACTTGTTATTCGCTGTCCAACATTAGGAGCAACCCTGCCAATGTGGACGGACTAAGATGAAGAACATAATTAAGGGAAACGCATGAAAGCCAGCGCTGGGCCTGAGATTAATTAGGTGAGTGTCGATACCCCCATCCATACCCGATTAACTAATGACACATCGCCCAATGAGGGCCATTGATCCACGGTGAGTCTACCGCGCTAATAGGTGAATGCTGACACCCAATGAGAAGGCTATGGGGTGGGCGGAGGGGGGTAACTACGATGTTAGCATGGACGGGATGACGAGACATTCGCTATGACTGCAACGTTTTGCGCGTGCCCCGTCGTAAACAATTAAAAATCCCATTTGGTTACGGCGGCGACGCAGTCACGTGCGCGTCTTCGACCAATGGTTGAACTTCGTGGGTTATTATTAGAATTCCCCGGCCCTTTTAGCACTAATTAAAAATGACCCCAAAGGAACCGCCCCCCTACCGATCCTGCTATTTAAAAAAAAGAAAAGAAAAGGAAAGCTTGATCTTGATTAATCGCAGTGAAACGGCCAACATCATAAGTTAGCCACTTTATGATAATGATGGTAATGATAATAATGAACACGTGAAGGATGAACCATCCCTGTCCCGGAGTTGAATCCCTATACAGGTTAATTAGGTAAGATAACATCATTAGCCACTCTTCATGCCCGAGCCCCAAAGAATTAATTGGATAAGATTGGCGATTTGGGGTCCGTGTTTAATCGTATAAATGATCAAGGAACGGGCGAGGAGTGGAGAATGTAATGTCCACATGGTTGGACATCTTATTTAGATCACATTCAACCAGTTTTAACGGCCAAATGGATTCCATTGGTCCATGGTGGTGATGTGGAATCTGTGCATTTGATGATCTGCCATAAATGCACGGTATTGTGTTAACCATTGGGCACTGAATAATAATCTTCAGAATTATGCCACAGTGAGCATTTGATGTTTCTCTCTTTGTGGGATTAACCAACTGTAACATCTCAGTAGTCATGTTCATGTATCTTATATTCATCTGAATTAATTTCCCAATATAAAAAACACAATATCATGTGATATTATATTTATGGTGATTAAACGCATTGATTACATTTTGTTGTTGTTGTTATTTCAACGTGAATTATTCTAACATGACTGTGCCAAACTGCCCGGTGGAAACATACCTTTCCATTCTCTGCTGGCCCAGGCCGGTCCTTAGTTGCCCTTTGTATGATAAATAAATTAATCTCTCCCCCCCCCCCCCTCCGCTCTCTTACGTCATGTGATGCTGGGCCTCATCATGTATAGTCATACTGCTGCATTATTGATGTTTACAAAGCAGTGTGAGGACTTTGGGAGGGCTTCGTCACTGGAATTAGTAGTGAAAGGAAAAGCGGCATGATCATGTGTGTATGTGTGTGTGTGTGTGTCTCTCTCTCTCTCTCTCTCTCTCTCTCTCCCTCTCGCTCTCTCTCTCACTCTCGCACTCGTTCTCTCTCTCTCTCTCTCTCAAGCTGTATCCCATGAATAATGAAAAAGAGGTTATAACACAAAACAGTCACACCATCTGGTAGATGAGAGACGTACACTCACACACACACTCATACAAATACACAGGTTAAACTGGAAACACCTTTTTTCACTTGCCTTTTCAGCATTTGAAGACGTAACGCGTCAAGTCATATTTAATAATTTGCTTGATGAAAGCACAATTAAACCGCCAAAAACACAATTCACAATATCAGGTCAGTATTTCATCTTTCTTTCTCTGCCTGGAGGATACAGGGATCTATGTGTATGTGTGTCTCTCTCTGTATGTTTCTGTGTGTGTGCATAGGGGTGCATCTGTGTGGCTGTGTGTTGGTGAGTGACGTCGCAATCGCCTTGACAACTGCCGTGTCGTCGACCACGAAGAGGTTGGAGTTGGAACCTAGAAAGGTAAGAGACCTCTTATCTCTATAAACAAATACATCACTCAAATCGGATGATAAAACAAGAGGCTTTATTAGCCGACAGAAGCTACTAATGGAATGGGTTCAGCTTAGATTCATCCATTACAATTGTTCAGTGTAAAGTCTTGTATCAATTTACCAACAATTTAACACGAAATACATTGCTTCGGTTAATATTCAAAATTTGTGAATGAGTGAATTATGGTGTAATTGAAATCAAACAATACCTCACTGTTCAATGCAGTACTGTTTATTAGTGTATGTGAATTTGTCAAACATCTACATTTGATTAATTTATTGAAGCAACCCTCTTGCCAAGCAAGCTAGATCACGTATTATTTCCATATTAATTGTGCCAGCTTTGTAAACTCTATCCTGAAGAGAGATCGACTTGGGTTGGCGAACGTTCAGGAAAAAAATAAACCTCTCTATAAAACAAGAGACCCAATGAATAAACTATTCGGCGGGTTGCGTGGGGTCCCGTCCCCAGAGCTGGCTATCAGGTTACATCCCCCTTGTAGCCCTCCTGTTGGGGGGAGAAAGACACAAAAACACTAAACACAAAGGTAGTATGGGGAAGAATTCAGGTCGCACTGTGGGGCCATAGAGAGAGAGGGAGGAAGCGGCCTTGTCTGGCAAGAAACACACACAGGCCCCAGTGTCACCTTGGATTAAGGCTGGTTAGGCCCACGTTGCTATTAAGTGGGCCTAACTTAACGAAACATTCTGCTTACTGCTTACTGCTGTATTTACTGCTGTTAGTTGGGCTAGTTGTCTCGTGTTTTTCACCTTTGGTTGGTAGTTTGGTAGCCAGCGTGCTTGTAAGGTTGGTTTGGACAGGGGCTTCTGAATATGTGTTTTCCTGGTTTTTTCCTGTTTTTTTTCTGGATTTTGGCACAAGGGATTATAACATCTGATCCTGTGTATTAATGAAATACTGTCCAGTCCAGTTAACCCAAAAATTGTGGTTTTGAATCCTGTACACTGCAGCTGATACTGTACCACATGTTAAATGCATTAATATCTGAAATTCACTTACAGTTTGTAATTTGAGTAGAAATGTTGGAGGATGATTGATTCAGAAAGGGACGTGTGCTGATGGCCTTAGAAGCAGTGATGGGCGGGATTCATTTGCCGTGTGTTTATGTGTTATGAGGGTATTTATCTAATGAGAGAATGAGACACAGCGATGGCCTCGCACACGTCATTCCGCTGCATTGACGCTGGTTAACTTAAAGGTCCCATGACATGCCACCAGGTGTGGTGTGATTAGCCGTTACAAGCTGTTTTGGAAATCTGCCCCTTATGACATCATACGGGGCAGAAAGTGGGTGTGTCCACCTAGATGTGTGCTGGCCAGATCAGTCTATCAGCATACCCAATGGACTGCAGCAAGTGTTGCTCATCTATCCGTCACACATCTAGGCGGACACGCCCACCTGTGATGTCTTCAGGGGCAGATTTCCAAAACGGCTTGTAACGGCTAATCACACCACAACCGGTGGCATGTCATGGGACCTTTAAGTCCAAAAAACGCAGATGCTTAGTGTATTTGTGTATGTATGTGTGTGTGAGAGAGAGAGAGAGAGTGTGTGCGTGTGACTACTGTAATATATTCATTTGGCATTTGACAGACATAGGAAAGTGAGTCAAGTCATTTATGTGGTTAACAAAATATTGGCAGTGTTACTTGTGTCAGGGCCAGCATTTGGCAGGATGCTAACAGTTTGGCTAGAAGCTTTCATAACCCATGAACGTTGTTTCCTCACCGCAATGCTTTTTTATTTTGCCTTCATGAAACCTTCACACACCCACACACACACATGTGCACACAAAAAGCATGCAAACACCCATGCATGTGCGCACAGACACACACAAACATGCACATGCAAACACACACACACACACACCCAAACCCACCATTTTTATGAGGTGCTAAGCAAAACAAAATGCTAATAAAAAATGCTTTTTAAAATATCCAACAAGAAAATCATGCAAACAAGCACTACTCAAACATGTCTCAAATAACGTTGCGATGCGTTGTGAAAAGACGCAAAAACATACAACCAAAGACGTATTTTTTGTATCCCCCATATATGTTTAAACCATCACATTTCTATCCCACTAAGAGGCATGGATATCCTTTCCGGTCCTTACTCTCTCTCTCTCTCTCTCTCTCTCTCTCTCTGTTAATATGTACGGACCGCACAGGGGCTCTGCTTTCACCGTAGAGTTATTACACACACGTGTAATTCGAAACAATTACAAAAACACTGGCCCACTTGTTACAACACTCATTTTTCCTTCACATATACAACGCACAGATTCAATAGCTTTACATGTTTTTCAATCACACCCAGCGGAGCGGCGTTCAGCGTGAAGAAGTGTAGCGTTTCATCTGGGCTCCGATGCTGCGGGATAATCTTTCACATTTCGCCCCGGGTTTGTTGTGCTACTTCAGCACAAAGTTGTGCAAGCCGTGCGAATTAACCGTTGCAAAAAAAAAACTAAAAAAAACAAAACCAAACACTGAGTGTTATTGTAGCAGATGTAAATGAATAAACAAGTTGAATAATGAAGGCGAATAATCTGCGATCCGCGATGATAATAAATAACTGTTGGACTTGTTATCAATCCCTTTTTCTCCGAGATGCATCGGCGAGATTAAGGTTGCAAACAAACTTATCTGGGTGAATATCCTAAGCCCCTGTGGAACGAAGGATTTGACACTGTAGAAAGGCTAGGAATATTTAATAAAACCACCATATCCATAACTCCATCGATAAACTTCATCTTGTCTTGTATGGTCATATTTGGCTCTGTTGGTAGGGGGGGGTTTCTCCGCAACTCTGTACACCCCGACTACATCTTTAGCTTTTTCTTGCTTAAGATGAACACATTTCCTTCTATTTCGCTCCCCCCCCCCCCCCCTCTTCTCTAGGGTAGTGGAAGCTGTTCTCGTCATCCTTCAGGGGTCAGGGGTCAGCAGAGGGGAGATCTCTTGTCAGTCTGCGGAGAGATGGACACATTGGGCAGTGTGAGTACAGATTCACCCGTCTGCACCCCATGGCAGTGTGGCTACACATGCAAGCGCACGTAGGCGCACACTCATGAAACCATGGACGCACACGCACACGCAGACACACACACACACACACACACACACACACACACACACACACACACACACACACACACACACACACACTCTTTCACAGTCTCTCTCTCTCTCTTTTTCTCCATCTCTCTCTGTCTCTGTCTCCCACTCTCTCTCTCTCTCTATCCCCTCTCTTGCTTTCTCTCTCTCTCTCCATCTCTCTTTCTCTCCATCGCTCTGTCTATTTCTCTCTCTCTCTCTCTCTCTCTCTCTCTCTCTCTCTCTCTCTCTCTCTCTCTCTATGAAGGTGCTGGTGCATTCTGACCATTGACATTTAACATTCCTCTGCTTTGCCTCTGGGTTCTCAGTAGGGTGGGGGCGGGGGGGGAAGGGTTGGTGGTGGTACGGTGGGGGTCCACAGAGGGCCAGTGCCTAGTTCTCAAGAGGAGAAACAAAAAGGCCCTTGAAGGGTCCTGAGGAGTTCCCATGATCCCAGGGAAGACCTTGATCCAACCTGGGTTACAATTCTTGGAATTCATCTCAGATGAAGAACTGCATATTGAGATCCATTTACTTTTTCGGTCTCCTAAATTTTTATTTTTTTTGCATTTCTGGTTAGCTTATTAATTTTATTAATTATTTTTTTGTTGCTTGCTAGTTCTTGACAACAATTTCAAAAGGTATTAAACGTATTAGTCAATTTAAGAGAAAAAAAGTATTTAATTGTTTTAATTATTTTATTGATAATATGATTATTAATATTATTAGGTATTATTCAAATTATTAAAAGCTCACAGTAACATTTTTATTTTAATTTGACTATTTTTAAGTTTTTGTGTTGTTATTGTTCTGCATGGTTGGCCTACATTACCATTTCTTAGTGACTGCAGCAGCTTGTGGTGACATTTTGTAGCGGAAAGTTTTCAAAGTCATTTTCCAAGGTTTTCCCCAGTAACATACATAATCTGTTAGCATCAAAGGAGCACACATGCATAAATAATCGACTAATTCACTTAAAGGGGCCACTGTAGATTAATTAAGCCTGAATACTAATTACGTTTTCTGTCTACACCAACTGACGCGGTTGTTGTTTAATAAGAAACTGTTTGGTGGGTTACAATTACCATGAACTCCTAAGACTACGCTATAAATGAAAATAGGCTTACATTATGTGGAAATGGCGTGCTTTTCATGCTCCCAAACTAAACGCTGACCTTATCACTTTAGTTTTGAATAAACAGTCTTTGTTGTTGTTTTCTCTTAACATTATAATGTTATGGTCCTTTATGCGCCTCATATCCCTGCTTACAAACCATTTTGTATGCATGATGTGTGTGTGTGTATATGTGTATTCATATATATTTATATACATACATACATGCATGTATATATATATATATATATATATATATATATAAATATTTGTATGTGTATGTGTATGTGTGTGTATATATATATATATATATAAATATTTATATATATATAATAGCCTACATTGGACGCATACATTGACACTGAGAAACATTGGTGCATTCATTGCTTCATAGTTAGTATTGCGATGACTTATTCAGCAGTGGTCCATCTTTTTATCATAAAGACGTTGAATCTCATATCATCTCCCAGGAGGGCGTTCCTCCCTTCCTTCCCTTGCTCCTCACGCAGCCATGCGACCCTGCAGCAGCAGCAGCAGCAGCAGCAGCAGCAGCAGCAGCAGCAGCAGCCGTGGTGCATGTCGGGGAAAACGCTACGCTCTGAGTCGCATTTGTGATTTTAAGTTGCAGCAGGGGTCGTGTGGTGTGGACCCTGCGCTCCCTGCGTCTATACAGAGCAGCAGACCCCGGGACGGGGGACAGGAGGTGGTGGGGGGAGGGTGGGTGGTGTGAGGGAGGAGGGGTGGTGGGGGGGGACCTTGTTTACAGCCACGCGTGGGGAATGGAGGAAAAAAAGCCAGACGTAAATGAGGGCTGACGGTTTCATGAAGCACAATTGGTTGACGGCGGATTCAATGTGACTGGACTGAACTGGCCGATGATCCGTACAGTATGCAAAATTCACTCTCTAGCTGGTCTGCGCCCACCAGCCCCTAGCAAGCGGCGAGCGCTACAGAGTCCTCCCCAAGCCCTCCTAGCTATAAGCCTTTGAATGCAACCAGAACTGAACGAGGCATTGTTGTACCCAATTCCTTTTGACAACAATCACATTTCCCCCCCCGAAAAAAATGAAAGGAAAAAAAAAGTCTGAAAAAAAAAGCGTCACGGATTTCTCTTGTCACCGTTTATAAATGATTGTTTTTATTCTCGTGTTGACGGCGATGTAAGCATTTTGTGTGCTGTGCGCAGTGAAATGAGGGGAAAGTAAGTGTGTCTGTGTGTGTGTGTGTGTGTGTGTGTGTGTGTGTGTGTCTGTGGACATGGAAGCCTTCAGATGACAAGGATGAACTCAAGGGCTTTTGCGTTCTGTGTCGTTCTCCACTGTTCACGCCATTCCTCTTGGCACATTACTCCCATGCAGAAATGTAAAAGCAAATAAATATATAAACAGAACGCAATATCATATTGAAAGACCTGTAGCCTTTTATTACAGTAACTCAATTGTACGCAATATTGGTTGCTACACCAGAGAAACCCCCCCCCCCCAAAAAAACAACAACGAAATATCCAAATAATGTCCTATTTTCTATAGTTTTTTTTTTTTCGTATTCTCTGGTTCTGTATTCTGGGCTATGATTGGGGAGAGGAAACAGCTTCAGCACGTTGCATCTGGTTAAGGCGCACGTTAACCAACGGACGTATTCCGAGACGTGCGCTGTCATTGTCTGTGGGTCTTCGGAGCAGAGATGAGAAGCAGGCGTTTCCTCCCTCGCCTCTCCGGGTGGGAGCACTCCCCTGGTGCCTGCGCGCCGATGAGAGTTTTAGTGACAATGACCCAGAGCGTTCCGCCCGAGGTGTGTGTGTGTGTGTGTGTGTGTGTGTGTGTGTGTGCCTTCTTTATTGTGTTTACTGGAGGCTATTTTCTGTTCTTCTCTCTTTACATTGTGACTGAACTTGAGGCAAGAGTGCTTTTTTTCGGTCCTGCTGATGATCAGTGGACCTGCTGGCGTTTGCTGGAGAAGGAAAAAACTTGACAACTCGTTGGTCTCTTTGTGTTTGAAAATGACGCAAACCCAAGATATTTCAACCAGAAAATATAATATTAAATGTCCCAGTTGGTCATTTGTGTGTACTCTATTTAAATAACATTTTATGCTATACTATACTATACTTTTCAGTGCGTGGAACATTTGCCCTGGCTACGTTAACACATGTACAGTCATTTTAATGAGCCTTCTCTTTTTTTTCCATTTTCATCTTCAAAGTATCTTAAGTCTCAAGGGCAAATACAATGATTTGAGAACTAAAGGCACGCTACCCACCCACATTGTGTTAATTTGATGATTAATTGCAGAAGCCGCACATACCAGCCCCATTAATATATACCCAGCCCCATTACACACATTTAGGACATTTATACGTACAAATGCAGTACTGCATTCCCCGACACTATTAACTGATTGTATTATTATTAAGTGACATTTTATCAGTGTCATAATTACATAAGCGGAGCCCAAACTTGTTCTACAGATATGGCAACAAAACGAGGGAATTGTTTCCTCTGTGTAATTTTCCCATTAGTGAAGTCATTTTCAAGTTTTCGTGTTATGTCTCAAAAGGGCTTCCTTCATGTTTGGATGTTTGCTTAATAGCTTGTAGATGTATGTTTGGTGCTTAAAATACTAAGAGAGACATCCCAGTCAGATGATGTATTTGGCCACGCTCACAGCTTTGCGACTATGAGCAACTCGGGGAAAAATTGATTGGTACCCAGTTTGGAAAGAAAATGGTTTTTAAATAAGTTACAATTAGATAAGCATTAATCTCAGTGGTATAAACGGATGTCTCGCTGTAGGGCTTGTTGGATGTAAAAACAGATTTACAAAAAAACTCCTCTTTCCAGATCGGTCTGGAAGTCGTCCTCCACTTTTTTAATTGCTCTGTCATTTTGAGTTTAAATACATACCCCCCCCCCCCCCCCCCCCACACACACACACACACACAAACAGAAACACACACACACACACACACACACACACACACACACACACACGCACGCACACACACACACTCCTCCCCATCTACAAATCCCCTTGATTTTTTTGTCTTTGAAATTAAATATTGTATACAAATACACACTGTTCACGCCATGAGCACCGTTCATCACTGGTATCTGCATAAAATTGATGCTTGATAAGGTCTGCAGGCTTTTGCACAGAGGAGAGATGAGAACTCCTATATAAACATATCTATAACCAAAACAACTACTTATGTTATTTAACTCTGCATTTCCCATTGTTCTTCCCCGTCTGCAAAAGAAGGAGCCACTCAGAAAGGCACATGTGTGTGTGTGTGTGTGTGTGTGTGTGTGTGTGTTT